>NC_080100.1:13164924-13467954 GCF_950005125.1 Chionomys nivalis | reverse complement strand
TGTTTCCTTGTAAATGTAGAAAGAGATTAGCGATCTCTCCACCACTCTGTATTAAGGGAATATTCTTGTAAAAGGTAAGAATCTAAAAAACCAGGAGGCAACATCTGGCCTGGAACTTTGTTACTAGCAGTTTGATCTGGGATAGTACTGCCTAGAACTATATACAGAAAATTACTATTGTTTAGACCACCTAGGCTCAGGGACAGCTGCAAAACAAACAACAAACAAACATGGTGGCGCACGCCTTTAATCCCAGCACTCGGGAGGCAGAGGCAGGCGAATCTCTGTGAGTTCGAGACCAGCCTGGTCTACAAGAGCTAGTTCCAGGACAGGCTCCCAAACCACAGAGAAACCCTGTCTCAAACAAACAAACAAACAACAAACAAACAAACATTCCTTGTCATCCTTCATACTGTAATAGGAAAACCGAGCAGGAACTCATCACAGTATTTTTCTCTCAATAGAAAAGACACAAACTCCTTTCTCTTCTAAGAATTTGTTTCTCAAAACATACACACACAAATGAAATTATCTTCCTCCAAGGTTCCTTTACAAGTTAAGATGGAAAAGAGCTAATGTTCTCTACAATGAGAGCGTAGCAGAGATAACTGTGGAAGAGCGTGAGCTCTGTTCTCATTTTCAGTTATGACTATTGCTTTCCTCCTGAAATATATCCAAGATGACACAGCTTGCCATCTGGAATGAGAATCTGCCTCTGATAATCTTAGAATGTACTTGCATATGAGAAAGCATATTCCACTTTCTAGCATCTTTTCTCTACCCTTAGCAAATTTTATTCATGGCCCCAAGTGTCTGTATATTCCTGAATAGGTATATTTGTTGTTTGCTTCTTCTCGGGTGTTGCTGTGCTTCCACAAAACATCTGCCTTTTTTCTCTCCCTGTTTCTCACGTCTCAATCAACTTTGTGGTATTTTTTTAGTCTTTTTTATGAGTGCTTTGAGTGTTTCACAAAATAACATTTGGTCATAATCTCTTCCATTTCCAGCTCCTCCCAGATCTTCCCCAGTATCCTGATATCCCAACTTTTTGTCCTGTATTATTTTTATGACATTGAGTACAATTTGTGCTCCTCATATGGTACTGGATATTTACTCTTCCATGGAGCATGAGCAGCTTGCCAGTGACCACACCCTTAAAAGTAATCCCTGTCCCACTCCCCCCCCCTGCTGTCTTTCCAAATTGTCTCTCTTCCTTCCCCCTCTCACTCCCTCCCCTCTCCCTCTCTGTGCAGAGATAACTTCTAGACCACAGCCATGGCTTTTTTTTTCTTTTTTTGCTAACGATCATTAAAAACAATCTGAGGCTGGATTCATGGTCCTGACATCAGAGGGCTTCCTTCCGTACTCAGTTTCACCAAGGTCTCCCATATGCCCCTTTTGTTTCGACTTCCCCGCTGTGTGTCCTTACATCAAATAAAGCCCTTGCTGTCATTTATCTGTTTGATAACACTAGAATAGCACACAAAGCATCCTTTACACCCTCAGGCATCATCTACTCATTGTGCTTTCTTCTGTGCACTTACTCTAAACCAGAAGAAACATTTCATGGATACATAAATTTCTCAGATTTGTCCTCTGCTCAGACACACACAGACTCTGGGGAGAGAGAAAGGGATTGGAGGGACTGCGAGGAGCGAAGGAATGGAAAACTATGGTCAAAGTCGTGATGTAATATGAAAGAATAATAAATAAATGCAATAAATAAATACAATAAATAAATACAATAAAACAGCAGGCAGTGGTGGGTCATACTTTTAAACCAAGAACTCAGGAGGCAGAGTTAGGTGAATCAGTTCCAGGCCAGCCTTGTCTACAGACAGAGTTCCAGAAGGGCCAGGGCTACACAGAGAAGCAGTATCTCACAAACAAGACAAAATAACAACAACAACAAAAAAAAAATCTTTAAGAAACTTATGTACTTGATTAATGTTAAATCTATAGACAATTTTGAATTTATGATTCATTTTGAGCTAAGAACTTCTCTGCATAAACACAATCACATAAGACAAATACCTCTAAATGAAATTAGCAACAGCAATATTCCAAGAATAGCAGATACAGGAAATATTGTCACAATGTCAATATTTAAAATGATTATTGAGAGAAAGGAAGCAGGATTGAAAACGTACTAAAGGGTACAGAGTCCATTTCTTACAGTACTTTTCCTCAGTTCATGACCAAAGGCTACCTCCCAGTCAGCCCATCGCTGTGTATGGTCACAACTTCTCTCTGGATTTGCTAGGCTAACCTCTTCTTCCATCAATATTTTCATTGGAAATTATGGTTAGTGAACTTGAACTTTCTATCTTGAATGTATTATTGAGCTGTTTTACCAACAAACCACTATGTTTTCACCTTTTGATTTTTTAGTTGACTCATAAGGCTGCCTTTGTTAATAATGATTTTGAAATATTTGATTTTGGAATACCTTAGCAATGAGTTATATAAGGACATAAGTTTTTCATGCCTCTATTGACATTCCTTATGTGTCACAGCTCCTTTCTAAAATCAGCTCCCTGGTGTTAGAACATAATCAATATGTAAGAAGCAGATATAATAGTGACTTCCTATTTTATTTTTTTAGGAGTTAAATATTACACCCATTAAGTATGGTGTTGAGTAAAATTTACATTGGAAGGGTCCCTTTCTATACAGAGAACAACAAAAGACTTAAGTCTAATTTACTATCTGATGATTAGTGAGGCCAACTTTGGAAAAGTTGTTTATGATTATTTTTCTGATAAATTAGAAGACAGTGGTGTGAAATAACTGGGAATCACATATCAGCAGTTTATCAGGTGAAAACGACAATATGGAAAATTAGAAAGAAAGAAAATGTTTAAACATATTACAATTTATAATGTAAAATCAAGAACTCCTTAAGATATCATTAGCTTGTTTGAAACATTTGACTTTACTTCTTTTACCAGAAAAAGAAAAAAACTTTGCCTTGGAGAGAGAAGAAAGTATTAAACTGCTTAATGCTGGCTTTTTAAAAGGCCACCTTCTTTTTTATCCTTTTTATGTGAATTTTATACCAAATTGAGCTTTCAGTTTTGGAGTATAATTTCAAATTTTTCAAAAAATAATATTTTTACTGCCTATTCAAAAATTCAGTGTGAAATTTTTCCACAACTGCAATTTAAAAATCAAAACTTCAGCCAAAAAGGGAGAAACTATGAATGTATATTGAAAAATATAGAATATGAATCATTTATGAAGAACCGCTATGTTGGTCTCTTAATAGTCACTGATAACAATATAAATTAGATGCACTTATTTAACAATTTACCATGGTTGTACTTGGCAGTTAGATAACAATCTCTAGTTATATAGTCATTTAATTCTATAACAATATTTGGAAATATTGAATCTGACAATCTTTATAAAGTAGTTTACATTTTAATAAAAGGTCATACAAAATTCATGGTAAAAATGATCTTTCTATTTAACTCATAGTTTTGATCATGTTTTATGCAAATCTTCTTGGTTGGCCCACAAAAGGAGCTTTGGTGGAGAAATTATCCCTAACTATTTTAGAACAACGTTTTTAGCAGTTCATGGTGGCACATGCTTTTAACTCAAGACTCGTCTGCAGTGGATGGAAGAGCTCTGTGAATTCAAGGCATGCCAGGTCTTCATAGCGAAATCAGATTAATATGATAAAGTCAGCTTTTGAATTTCTTCAATGGAATTGTACCCATCATGAATATTAGCACAAGATATTCATGTATGTGAAATGTAATGATTGTAAAAACACATTTTCTCTTTTATTGGTTGATTTTGAAAGTATTACAGACTATATATATATATACATATATATATATAATTTTATTAATATTTGATAATTTCATACAAGGTGTTTAGATCCTTTATAGCCTCTATCCTCCTACTTCTCCTGAACCCACAACCACGATTTATCTAGACAAATTTCTATCTTGTTTTTGTCAAAACTAACCCAACTAAATTTGTCTTTCCCCAATACTCTTCTCTTTGGATCCACTCCCTTGACTGTGCTTAACCTATAATGAGTCACACCCTTAAAGACAACCAACTGTCTCCTGAGAAGTTATCAATTGCCAGCGATTCTTTAACAGGACTTGGAACTTCTTGCCACCTTCCCTACTCCGTACTGAATTTTGTCATGCCTGAACTTCTATAGGTCTTGTTAATGCTATCACAATACATGTGAGTTCATATATACAATTGTCTTATTATGTCCCGAAAAAACAGAAAACTATTTAATTATAGTTATGTATCTCCTCTAACTCTTAAAATCTTCCTGATGGCATGTCTTTGATCATCTGTGAGTTTTGAGGGATAGGATTACAGATTAGATGAACATTTATGGCTATTTGTAATCTCCTATTCTCTGTACTATGATCAATTTTGAATATCTTCATTAATTTCTGTCTTCGAAACTAAGTTTCTCTGAAAGTTTGTGAAACTAATTAATCTATGTGTATAACTGATGTGGGATTCCCTTATGTATGCTGTGAATTTGTTTTATTATCATTGGTTAATAAGGAATCTGCTTTGGGCCTATGGAAGCACAGAATAGAGCAAGGTGGGGATTCCAAGCAGAGAAAGAGGAGAAAAGAAGGCAGAGTTGGAGATACCATGTAACTGCCAAAGGAGACAGACACCCCAGAAACTCACCAATAAACCACAAGCTTCATGGTAATACACAGAATAACAGAAATGGGTTAATTTAAGATGTAAGAGTTAGCTAGAAATACACTTAAGCTATTGGTCAAACAGTACTGAAATCAATATAGCTTCTGTATGATTTTTTTTGTTTTGTTTTGTTTTTTTTCGAGACAGGGTTTCTCTGTGGTTTTGGAGCCTGTCCTGGAACTAGCTCTTGTAGACCAGGCTGGTCTCGAACTCACAGAGATCCGCCTGCTTCTGCCTCCCAAGTGCTGGGATTAAAGGCGTGCGCCACCACCGCCCGGCTAGCTTCTGTATGATTATTTTCGGACTGGATAGCTGGGAAATGAACAGGTGGCCCCTGCCTACAAACAACAATAACTCACTAAGAGTAGGTTTAATATTGTACCCATAATGGACTAATACCAATAGGTTCTCACAAACGATCTATGTCCTCCCTAGCTCTAGATCTTTGGTCCTAATAGAGTGTCCATGTATGTATTTCATGTAGTAGAGCTGGATATAACTCCAATCACAAAGCGGTTGGCCAATCATTTGACATCCTGACACTATTGCATTAGTAGGGATGTGATACCATCCATGTCACTGTTTAGATTAAAAGTTGACAGCTAGGTATATTTATGTTTCTTATGTTTGTTCTTTTTTTTTTCTTTTGCACTAGAAGCATATATAACATCCTCCAACAATATGGAAGCCAGCCAGTATGGCAGGTATTTCCAGGTGTGTACAAGCCTAATTTCTCTGTATTCTATGATTCATACTTGCAGTGTTCTCAAGAACAGGTACTTAGCATTACGTTCTTTAGGGAAATCAAGAACAATGGTAAAATAACATCATTAAAAGCAGGGCAAGCAATTAAACCGACTTGAAGTACAAATTGCTGGGACTTTCTTATTTTTAATGATAACATCAATAGCTATGAGGAAAATGAAATAGAATCTACTTTGAGATTTCGTCCTACCCAAGTTAGACTGTTTAATATGAAAAATAAATGGCAGCAGATGCTGTAAGGAAAGGGGAATATATATTATATATTATATATAATATTTCCTCCTCTGATAGTGGACTTGCAAAGAGGGCAGGGACTCTTTGTGAATCAGTGTGAAGGCTATCCAAACTGCTAGACACTGAACTTGCATAAAATTTAGGTCTACCACATTTGGACATATACCCAAAGACTCTTCTTCTATTCTCATTAGGAAATGACAACTGCCTAAATTTCCATCAACTGAAAAAAAGATAATGAAAATGTAGTATGTTTAAATAGCATAATGTTAGGCAAATGAAAGGAATTATAAACTTATGAAATTTACCTGTTTGTGGATAGAGCTGTAAATAATTGTTTCAGTGAGGTAAGCCAGACTCAGAAAGATACCACGTGCTTTCTTTATTTGTGGATGCTAGCTTTGAAATTTTAGATATGTTCACTTCATTTAGAAAACCCAGAGTCAGAAGACTGATAAGCAGCTATAGGATTAGGATGGTTAGAGGACAGGAGATACAATATAGTGTTATAAATTGGGAAAGTGAAATAAAAGAACAGAAGGGGTTAAATGAGTTGGGTTTAGGAGACCACAGTAGAAGAGTTAATACAGTGAAGGATTAGCTAATACTAAAAATACATTGGAAAGGGCCATATTAAACCAATTTCTATAGAAACTTGTTAAAATATATACATACACATATATAAAAAAGAGTAAGAATGAATTTATAATGTAATAGCCGGGACCTGTCACTGTTAAGTATATAGGTATAAAAAGCAAGCTAGTACCAGTAATATTTCATCAGGACCCCAAGGACCCCAAAGTGGTTATATTTTAGATATCAGCATTGTAGCAACCGCAGTGGTATTAAATATGTGATAGTGTTTTCTGATGTTCCTTAGTAAATTAAAGTGGTTTTCCTTCACCATGTGAGAGTATGATATATAATTATTTTAGGTTTGATATATACATATTCTTCTTAACATTGTTTCAAATAAGTCCAGAAAGAAAACTCAGCAGTTTGTATTAAAAAGTATCAGAAGAAAAGTCACCACACTTACACTTATTTACTGACTATATTCAGAATAAAATATCCAATGTCCTTCATAAAATAAAAAATTCAAATATTTGAATTCAAACCAAGATTTTTTTAATCATTTATTGCTATTGCTATACTCATCTAACACAACAATAGTTTTTGATTTTCTCAGAGCACCAAGACCTGATAGTCTCAGGTTCTTGGCCACATGAGTAGTGTCATGCATGTGATCCATCTCATGAAGTAGGCCTTAACATTAATCAGAGAGTGATTGGTTACTATAGCAATGTTTGTGCCATTATTTCACAAGTATATGTATCTTGAAGGCAGCCCAAAATATTAAAATAATTGCTGGAGATATCAAAGTTGTTGATTTAAAGTTGTATTAAGAACTATAATAAAATCAGCATTGAAGAGGTATAAAATGCATTGATCAAGTAATGAAATAGAAGATATAGACATAAACCAATGGACACCTGATTTTGAGAAAAAATGAAAAATTAGACACTGGACAAAGCAGACAGAATTTTGAACTAGTGATACCGATCCAATTGGATGGCATAATGCTATCTATGTTAAACGTAACTGAAGTGGAAGTAGCAGTAGTCTTTTAAAGTTAAAACAGGACTAAAACAATATTTTTAATTATATGTACTATATCAAGGAATATGCAATAATTTCCTTATATTGCTATCTTATTGAGGTTCTATAAAAATACAATCCAGGGTTTTTCTTCGTTTTCTTAAATGCAAAAGCCAGACAGAGCCATGGATTCAATAAATCAAAAGCCCTTTCCATGAGAACTATTCTTAGATCCTTTCAGAAAGGATTTAATGCAGTGAGTCATACAAAGCTGGAAGTAAAGATAGTGGACCAGCTACCTGAATTGTAATCATGGGCATTTGGACTCAATATTTTAATTTCTTTAATGTCAAAAAAGTAGAGTTATTCTATTTGGTTTCATGGTCAATTATAGAAAAGCCAATTGGAAAAGCTTTCCATGATAGGTAACTTCCTTAGTCCATAGGAGGAGGGCAGGAACAATCCTTCACCTTCCTGAATCACTCCGCTCCGGCTCTTTTCTCGCTGGTGTCGTGTCTCTGTCTTCCTCCCCCGTGCTGGCAGTGCACACACAAGCTACAAGCTAGCCTACTTTGTGGACAGAAGCCACATGTCAGAAATCAATAGGAACAATTGCTTTTTCCCACGTTGCATACAGTAAAAAATAAATACACACTATGCCTGTGTTCTCTGTAAAAATAAGACTCGTTTTCTCAGAAAGATCTAGCCAAAATGTCCCTGATGGTTTTGAACCAGAACTATATTATTCTGTGAGCATTCCAGAAACAATTGTTTTTATGGACAGAATGTAAATAAAACCACCAGACCTGTCTCTCTGTTGCTTAACCAAACAATAAGTAACCAAATACCAACTGATACACATATCTATAGCGGATGACCGTCTTACTCTTTTAGACTTAGGTGAAATAACATTTGTAAACTGTCAAGTGTAGTGCGTGTCACAATAGGAAATTCATGCACATGGTGTGTGGCAAGAAGTGGGACTCAGAATTATGGGGATGGCCTAGTTTAGTCCTAGGCAGGTTCCCCAGTTGTCAGGCCAGAGTCAGTGAGCACCCACTAATCTCAGGTCAGCTGTCTCTGTGGGTTTTCCCATCATGATCCTGATCCCTTTGCTAATAATATTATCACTCCTTCCTCTTTTCAACTGAACTCTGGGAGTTCGGCCCACTGCCTAGAGAATGAACTGGCTTTCTGGAACCTAGTCCCAATGGAGAAATATCTTGCACAGTCTAGATACAGGGGGGCAAGCATTGGTCCTGCTTCAACCTGATCTGTCAAACTTTGTTGAGTCTCCAAGGGAGGCCTCACCCTCTCTGAGCTATGGATGTGGAGTGGGCTGGGGTGGAATGGGGAGAAGGGAGTGGACAGAGTGGAGGGGAGGGATGGGGAACTGGGGGTGTTATATAAAATTTTAAAAAAATTTAAAATAAAAAGTAATTTTTTTAGCACTTGGGAGGCAGAGGCAGGCGGATCTCTGTGAGTTCGAGACCAGCCTGGTCTACAAGAGCTAGTTCCAGGACAGGCTCCAAAACCATAGAGAAACCCTGTCTCGAAAAAAACCAAAAAAAAAAAAAAAAAAAAGTAATTTTTTTCTGTTTTTTTAATTTTTATTTATTTATTTATTTATTAAGGATTTCTGCCTTCTCCCCGCCACCACCTCCCATTTCCCTCCCCCTCCCCCATCGGGATGATGAGGGAGGGGGAATAAAAAGTAAATTAATGAAAATATTTTGATGTTTATACCCTCTTCTTTCAGCTATAATTTTATCATCAGTTTGTTAGTAAACATTCCTATATTTTAGCTATACATATTCATCTCCTTAGCAATATGCTATTAGAACAAACTGATTTTGATTATCAGTAACCTTGCCAAATGCAAAATCCATTAAATTCTTATGTCAGATTTTGGACTTTTTCTCTCTTTATAATTCTGTTCATGGTATTTTGACTCTGAAGTTTAGTGAAGTGAATCACTATCTACTAATTGGAGACCGTTCTTGATTCTAAGGTATCCATTTCTTAGACAGCCTCTGCTTCTAATTTGACTATAATTCTCCTGTCAATTTTCATTTAGCCTCTTTGAAAATCTGTTACTTATGTTAAAACTGCTTTCACAACCAAGAAACTCTATATCCAAATGAATAGATATTCTATGGAATTGGAAATAGATTTTAACATTTTTTTTTTTTTTTGATTTTTCGAGACAGGGTTTCTCTGTAGCTTTGGTGCCTGTCCTGGAACTAGCTCTTGTAGACCAGGCTGGCCTCGAACTCACAGAGATCCACCTGCCTCTGCCTCCCAAGTGCTGGGATTAAAGGTGTGCGCCACCACCGCTCGGCTTTAACATATTTTTTAAAGAAACAAAACCCTGCTTCTGAAGATAACCCCACGTACATGACTATATGAGAAATACTAATTGAACTCAGTGGATTTTTTTTTAAAGCTCAGAAAATGGAGTAAAATTGGGAGATATATACACTGGAAGAGAAAATCAGAGGGAGTGATAGATAATGGATATAACTGAGGACACACACAATGCATATATGCATTTCAAATTTTCAAATTAAAATTTTCAAAATAGAAATGCAATGCAATATATCTTAAGACTCATTCAAAGTGTGAGAATCATTTATTATAAAAGTACAAACAATAAAAACTAAGTGTAATGAAATAATCCCTCACTATCTTCTGTTTTGAGAGATGAACTCCCATGGACTCCTACTGAATATTTAGTTTACATTTTGTGCTAGGCTGGCTGGTCACTGGAATTCAGGGCTAAGCCTATCTCTGCCTCCCTGTCCCTTGTATTACAAGTGTGGGCAACCATACAGGCTCCTTGCATCTGTAGTCGGCTTGCTTACTTGTGTGGAGAGTACTTTACCAAATGTGTCCTATCACCAGGCTCCTATTCTTTTAAGATTATTTATTTTTGCTTTATGCCTGCGTGTGATTAACCTACAAGTAAAGCTTGGGAAAATATACATTCAGCACCCACAGAGGCAGGAAGAGAATATTTGATCCCCTGTAATTGAAGTCAAAGATAACTGTGAATCACCATGCTTTGGGAGAGCCATAAATACTCTTAACTGTTTTGAGTCATTAACCTAGTCCTTCTCTTTATTCTTTTGAATTCTCATTTATCTTACCCTATCTAGTCTCCTGTCTCTTCATATTATTCTTTTAAAAATACATAATATTAGAAAGTTTTATTTCAAAGTCCAAAAACATAATGATCAAGTAGTCACAGATGCAACTAAAATAATTAGATATGTATTATTCTTTATCACATCGAAACTCTGTTTTAACACTATATGGCTAACCATACCAGTTTAAGGATACTGTGATCTACATTCTTGCCTCGACAGAGGATTCCTATATATTGCTGCTCTACTCTTCAGCTCAGTTGTCATCTTTTTCCTTCACTAAAGGCTCCACTGCTGCTTAATTCCTAATGAGTTATCTTAATGGGATCCTATACACTACACTCAATTATAATGTCTTTATTAATCAAACGGTGCTTTGATTGTTCAATGGAAAAAGAAAAGATTTTAATGTAGATTTGGGATTTAACTGTTTTAAGAAAATTCAAAGTCATAACAGCATAAAAATGTCGTCTAACATGAAAAAATATTGGTTTTCTTAGCTTTAAAGAAATAAAAGAATACAGGCCTTGATTTATGATCCAATTAAAGGTGATATATGTACTTATATATGCTTATCTTATTACTATATGTCTCTATATGACCTCAAATGTGTAAATACATGTGTCTTTCCCAAAATTTACAAAGTTAAGACTAACTCACCAGTGTGATGGATTTTAGGAATTATTCTCTGGGGTCATTAGTCACAAGGAGTTGCCATGTAAAATGAGATTAGTTCCTTCATGTGGACAGGTACAGTGGTAGTCCTTTCTCAATGTCCTCCAACCAATGGAAAAAGAAAAACAAAATACATTGCTAGACATAGAAAAGATGATGATGTAGAGAGATATCTTTATGTTTAAGAACATGTCTGCTTTTTGAGGGGACCAGAGTGTTATTACCAGCACCCACATCAGGCAGCTTGAAACTGCTTGTAGCTCCCACTCCAAGAGATGCCCGTAACCTCAGATACATGCACATATATGGTATGGGAGGTTCTTATGTCTATGTGTTGTTTTTATTGGTTAATAAATAAAGAAACTGGCCTGGCTTATAGCAAGGTAGGACTTTGTTAGGCAGGGAAAGCAAGGCTGAATGCTGAAAGAGGGCAGAGTCAGAGAGAAGCCATGGAGCCACTGCTGGAGACAGACATTCTGGAACCTTGTCCATAGGCCGTGAGCCTTCTGATAAAATATAAAATAATGGAAATGTGTTAAATTAAGATGTAAAAGCTAGCCAATAAGAAGTTAGAGCTAATAGGCCAAGCAGTGATTTAATTACTACAGTTTCTGTGTGGTTATTTTAGGAGTCTGGGTGGCTGGGAAATGATCAAGCGGCCTCTTTCAAGACATATACTGACAGGTATATGTAAATAAATAGTAATCAAATATTTTTTTAAAAAAAGAAATGAGAAGTGTGCCTTCATCAATAAAATAATTTCTAGTACCTTCATATGGACTTTGCAGTGCCCAAAACTATGGAAAATCAAGAAGTGTTATTTAAGTAGTTCAGGATTATGGTAATCAGCTAGCTATAACACTCAAAATTAAGGTAGTGTTCTTAGCTGCTTGTTGGACTAGAACATTAAAAGCAGTGAATGCTCTCTTTTCCACCACTGACAAGCTCGTTCCTTTGGTAGGTTCTTCATATGGAAATATATGCAGGAAGAGGAGACTACATTCTGACCATATTATGTTTCAAATATGCAATAAAACTTGCCGATGCCTTCTTGCTTCATGACCTGCATCCACATCTTCCTCAGCAAAGAAGTGAAGATGATTAGGAAGCAGTAAGAACAGATTATGTCAGTCATTTTTGGCTCTCAAAAGTCTGACCAAACACAAAGTGGCAGCTTTTAAACCTTATATCCCTAGCAACAACAACCACCACCACAACAAATCAATGTAACATTCCCTTAAGGTGGGGCCGACTTGTTATGATGGTGAATGTAACTAAAACGTAAAGAAAATGTTCTCTTAGACAAAGTAGGTGCCAACACACTTAAAATAAATTTAAAAATCAGGCAGTTGTAAGAGAATTACAAAGTGGATGTTTTGTATAATAATTTGAAAGAGCCAATTTTCTTCCTAAAAGATAACCAAATGTCATGACCACTGTGGTGATAGAATGCCATATTCTCAAACTTGATATTTTTAATCATAGCAAAACCTAGGAAAACACAGTAAAGCCAAGTCCATTTAGCATACTTTGTAAGTACATGTGTGCAGAGATGCCCACTTGAGCTTGGAAAACCTGTGGGAGTTAATTCCTGGCAGAAATAGATTTCTTTGGCCGGGCGGTGGTGGTGCACACCTTTAATCCCAGCACTCGGGAGGCAGAGGCAGGAGGATCTCTGTGAGTTCGAGGCCAGCCTGGTCTACAAGAGCTAGTTCCAGGACAGGAACCAAAAGCTACAGAGAAACCCTGTCTCAAAAAATCCAAAAAAAAAAAAAAAAGAAAAGAAATAGATTTCTTTTCTGTCTTTACAGCCATCCACCATCATCTGGGGGTGGTACCATGTGAAATTTACCATGACTACATTGGCATGCCAATGTGTGCCAGTTTTGTTTAGGCATATGTATTGTTTATATTTGATGGATTTGTTTTTATTGTCTAAGGAACACCATCTACTAACAGGTGTCTTGAGCCCCTAATTCTTACAAATGGTGATTTTCCCCACTTCTTCTGAGCTGTACACATACATGCGTGCATATAGATGCATGTGCGTGCACACACACACACACTCACACACACATAAGTAAAATAACAAAAGGTGAGGGATTTGGGAGGGTGATTGAGTAAATGAGAAGAGTTGAAGGAGGAAGGAAGAAATGTGAGTGAGGTAGATACCATGGTTGTGTATGCAGTTAGCAAATATATTTATTATATAAATTAAAATGTTCTGGAGAGGGAAATTTGTAGTTAAGAAGAACATTGGATGCTCTTGAAAAGTATCTGAGTTTGACTCCACAAACCTAAGCTTTCAACAATCTATATTTCCAATTCCATGAGATCTGATGTCATTCCTCACTGTCTATGTGCACTGGGCATGTACTTGGTGTGCAGATATACATTCAGATAAATGAAGAACACACATACAAATTACTTAAAATGTCTTAGTATATTTTCATTTAAGTAGAACACTTTTGATCATCATTTATCTTTTCCTTACTGAGCAAACTTCCCTGTTATTTATTTTTCTTCTGAACATTTGTAAGATTTACCTATTTTCATTTTATGTGTAGGAGTGCCTTGCATGCCTGTATGCATGTGCACCATATGCGTTGCTCATGTTCATGGGAGACAGAAAAGGGCATCTGGTCATCTGGATCTATGTCACTCTACGTGCTGGAATCTGAACTTGGGTCCTCTGTAAGAGTGGCACACTCTTTAGTAACTTTGCTATCCTTCCAACCCCTTCTTCTGAAGGATTTTTCTAAATAGACACAGTCCATTACGTGCCTCTGGTTTGTTCATGGGTGTAGGGCCATGTACAGGAAGGGTAGCCTCTCAGAGGGCTCCATTCCCCAAAGAAATCAGACTCTTCCTCCAGAACTACCCTTAATTGCCAATCTTTCCTAGAAAATTTGTTCCTAACTCTGTTCCTACCAACACACAGCCTCATAAACTATATTCAGAAAAAAAGGTTTATTGCTCCCTTTCCTAAAGATACTCTTTCATGTTGGAGTTGTATTTTTGGCATTTCACAGCCTGTAAATCAACGTCCTTCAGGGACTCCTGCCATCGCAGCCCAAGGTAGTGATTTGGAGTGCGGAGGAGTTCACCGCAGGGGTGTACTCTCTTAAGCTTTGCAGCAGCAGTTTGCTGTGTCATCAATCTTGTTCAGCTGCACAGCACGACAATTTATCTGGACAACACTACAGAACGGATAGCAAAAGGTTATTGTTAGGTTATGAAGTTTTCTGACAATGACAATATGCCCAGGCTCAGATGAGTGGAAAGCACACTTAAACCGGGGGACTGCTGTGTAAAGACCTCTCCTAAGTCTGTATATCAGACTCCTGAGTTTGGACATCTCTATTCTAAGGGATACACTCTGAAGTATAACCAGTCCATATATAAGTGCTTTTATAAAGCCTCCACACATAATAATTTGGCAGTGTGTGTTGCAGGGACAAGATAATGCTCACTCTCATGTCAAACCAATAAATAGGAGCATAACCCAATATTTGTGAATTAATGGAATCACATTTAAAAAGAAAGTGGTAATCATGGTAGTGTCTGGTGGCTGTATGTAAAATCATTTTCTCATTTCTAGTACAAGACCAACAACCTGAGTTTAAAGCACAGATTTTAAGGGAGAAAAAGAAGAGCACATTCAAGAATAGTTCTCTATTGCACATCCATGTGTACAACTATACTAATATACAGTCATCTCTCTCTTCTCTTTCTCTCTCTCCCAATTCCACCAAATAAATAGAAATAAATGAATATATGAAAACAAAAGCACATACCTATGATATCCTCCCTTATTATTTTCATTACCTCATGTTATTGTCTGGGAAATATTGATAATTACAAAATAAATTGATATCATACGCTTGATAAATTATTCTCTATTCTACTTTATATTACCTTCTATTATAGCTCCTTCTTCAATAGTGTATCTCTTTAATAAAGTAAGTGTAGAATGAAATGGACTGCTTGTAAATTTTAGTCGAAGATAAAATACTTCTGCTTGAAATTGCAGAAGCCTTAACCCTCTTAGAGATGGCCTTATGACTGTCCTGCCTTTCTTCATGATGATTGCTGTACTTGAATTTAGAAATTGATCTTGTTCATTTCTTTTGGAACACATTTTAATAACTCATTTGTCTGATACCCATTGATAAATTTTTATTTCAAATTAAAGAAAAGGGGATAAAAGTTTTTTATCTCATGATATTTGTATTTATTTTTGTGTAATTTATCATTATCTCAGCTATTAATACATACTCATAAAAACTTCTGTCATAATTTTTTTCTAGTTTCTGATTTTAACAACTCAAAACAATCAATTTCTGAAAAAATATAATAAATTAGCTATATCTGCTCATAAAAAATAGAAATTCTTTAGTAAGACTTGTTTAGTAAAACAAGTGTATGTATTATAAAATACGGTATATATAAATTTTCTTTGTTAATAACATTTATATAAAATTTAATATTTATCAAAAGATGAATAAGATACTGAGTCTCTGGTAACAGAGACGGTTTTATTTTATTTACTTTTTAACTTTGAGACACACACAGAGTGTGACAGATTGAGAGAGAGAGCATATGTGTTTGTGTGTTGATTATACATGTCTATGGCAGCATCACTTTTGCATGTTTGCATGTAAACCTGTGTTCACTCTTAAACAGAAGTGATAGGCTCATGTTGACTGTCTTCCATATCTCTCTGCCACAATTTTTGAGACATCCTTTCTCTTTTGGAACCTGGAGCTTACTGATATACTAAGCCAGCTCCATTTATATGCCTATCTCTGCTTCCCCAGCAATGTGAGTACAAATGACAAGAAATCACATTTTTGCAGAAACACAAGCTTCTTCATGCTTGCTTAGCAAGGCACTTTGCCATCCAAACTTAGTTATTATTATTTGTATCTG
Source organism: Chionomys nivalis (assembly GCF_950005125.1). NCBI lineage: Eukaryota > Metazoa > Chordata > Mammalia > Rodentia > Cricetidae > Chionomys > Chionomys nivalis. The sequence continues at coordinate 13,451,905 of NC_080100.1, read as the reverse complement.
TTATTTGTACAATATAATGTTTTCTGTTATATTTTCTCACATTTATTTAGTGTATTTGTACTTTGGTTATAATGATTCCTGCTGTCTACTTTGTCTTTCTTCCTCCTACTTTCTCTATAGACGGCTTATTATTTCACTTGGGAACAAGGAACAAATAATTTCTGATTGTGGTTGTACATATTTTTAATTCTAGTGTTGCATGGGTTGCGACACGAGGGTAATGTTTGCAAGGATGGAAATGGTTCATAACATGATCTTTCTCAAAACTAAAAGACATAACAAACACCAAAAAAAAAAAAAACAGAAAAATATAAAAGCCAATAAAATAAAAAAATCCACTGTTTTAAAAAGTCTTTTATCATTTTCATCTTTTCTTGTGGCATAATGAAATCTCAAAAATTTAATATAAAAATCTTGTAAAGACTAAAGGTATGACTCAGTGGTTAGTTGCATGTGTTGTTTGCTGATCTTTCAGAGGACCCAGGTTTGGTTCCTAGTACCTCACATTGTGGGTCGTCACTACCTGTAAACCCAGTTCAAAGGAATCAGATGCCTTTTTCTGGCCTCTTTCTGAACTATGTATGCATAAACATGGCAACATGTCCATTTAGAAAACACTAAAACATAACAAAAATAAATGCTATTTAAAAACCATCTCAATAAACAGTTTTCCTGCTGAGACCCCAACTACGTTGCTGTTAAAACAATGGACTTGAGACTCAGAATCAGGGCTGTTATGTTTATTAGCAGCTGTCAAGAATATCGACGGATATTCACTCTTCATATATTAATTATAGAAGATTTAGAACTCCTTTCTACAGTTCCTTGTATTATCTTTGTTGACCTAAATTTCCCTAATTCTCCCTTTGCTTTCATAAAGTTCTCCATGATCAGCACTTCTATTCAGGCCAAGGGAAGTCTGCACACAAGAGCTGACTTCCCTCTGACCACAAAGTATGAACAAGACAGGCCAATAGATCTGAAATCATAGGCAAGTACTGATGAATTTTTTCTTCCTGTCTTATGTCCCATGCATGTGTGACTGTATAGGGACACAATGAGTAGATGAAGATCAAACTCACGGAACTGCTTCACTAACAATGTAAATAAATATATGATAACATGTGCCCTTCATTTTATCCAAGATAGCTGATTTATATAGTAAATGAAAAGAAGTAATAATATTCTAAGTAAGGAATTTGCCTTTACACTGGGAATGGCATTTCAGTTACAAATTTTCACAACATTGTCCTTTAGGGTTTTACACTGTAGACTTTCCATATAAACGTATCAAGATGCTAATAGAAAACTGTTGTATCAAAGTCTTCATGTGTTCCCATATGGTGGTTTGTATTGCCTATTCTGACTGTATGGCCATTGCCATTTTTTTTGTAATTGTAAAAGTAGAAAAGTGTGAATAATGATGATATTCTCAAAGTCGTGAAGGTCAGCATTTTTACAGTATTTCTTCTGCTGTTCTCCGGTGATGTAAGGTCCATTGGAAGTGCTAATATACCACTGTGTACTTGTTAATTTAGGAAGACACTTCAGCATTTAACTTATTTCAGTTACTGTTTAGACATTTCATTTAGCTACTTTGTATCAAAAGCTCAAAGCGATCGTTACTAAATCTGTATGCGAGGCATTTTCTTTCAAGAAGTTTTCAATAGTGGGTCAATCATCAGTTTTAAAACTGTACTGTGGATGTGTGTCATAACGAGCTATTTCCAAACAAGTAAGAGTGCTCAAAGTTAATCATGGGAGACAAGATGTGGTCATCATATGCACACAGGAATTTAAGGTATAGCACAAAGAATTGAAATGAGTGGCCGTGGCCCCAGCTGCATAACTACTGGTAGATATGTGAATGTCTGCCAGTTTTATTTCTATATTTTATCCATGATGAAGAGAGCTGATCCGATAGACTTACAGTCAGTTAGGATAAATGACCATCTTAACATAATTTCTTGGAATCAGTAAAAATCACCTCTATTATTTGAAGTATGGTTCATTTGACATTTCTAATTTTTAAAAGTCATGTCAACCCAACATCAATAATCCTTTCAGAAAATAGGACCCTCAGAATGATGTGTCAGCGATGGAGTGAGAAAATCTTGTTTTTCTCAAAGAAATGTTTTTCTCAAAGGCTTTAGCCGTGTGCACTCCCAGGCGCCGTCTGAATCTGAGGGCCCTTATGTTTGACTTTTAGGCAAGCTGAGATGTTGGGATGTTCAGAGCACTGTCCCTTCTCTCTGGCAGTCTTTTTCTGTTGTCTCCCCTCCCCATTTTTTTGTAAACCTTTGGAGTTTTTCTAACTCGTGGCTCATATGATTGCAAGAGATATTCTATGCAAGAAGGGAAGCTAGACTGGTGTCCTGTTTCTTTTTATGTTGATGTCATAGAATGCCAAAGACTGAATAATTTCAAATGAACACTGCTTTCTGGGAACTTGAAGACTGAGTTCTTGTCCTATACTGTTTTCCTTGCTTCCTCATCAGTGATAAAAACTGAAAAGAGGTAAGAGTTGACACACTAATGTTAATTAACAGAAGTCGATGAAGAAATAGGCTGAATATGCATTAGAGGCAGAGGTTGAGACCTTCTAATTCTCTCATGGAGAACATTTATACTAAACTGCAATCTTAAATAGCAGCTTTGAGATTTTGTCATTTAAATTCCAGCCTAATCCTTGGTGAAGTCACACATGTTCAAGAAGAGAGAAACCCCCCCTCAAGGTAATTCCCAATCAGATACTCCACTTCTCCACTTTCTAATGCAGTCATTATGTCCAGAAGGAATGCCTGTTTATGTTCCCTAAAGGAGATTACATCACTGTGAGGACCTATTGTGTATAAAACTTAAGGTGATATCAGATGGTAAAACAATCTTATGGGATTGCCATCATGTATGTGATCCAGTTCTGACACATATGCCAAGTAGGAGTATCCAAACTGTTGCTATGACAGCCAATTACAGCAGGAATCTTAAAAGTTTGCATTTGAAACAGTGTGTGGCACGATACTCATAATTTTGTGCTAAAAAAGTAGCTTCTCTAAGAGTCTAAAGAAATGGCCCTCAGTTTCAGATGGTGCCTGCAAACACATTCTGCTAATGCCAGATTTATTTCTTCACGAACTCTTTTTTTCATATGTGGCCCATCATTTTGATGAATCTATTTTCTGAAGTGATTATTGATGTAGGTTTGACTTCACCTTTAAAAATTCAGAAATATCATATACACACACGCTGATTCAAATAATACAGTCATTTTCTTTTTATTCCAGGAAATTATAAGGTAACAAAGGATTACGTATTAATTTTATCATCTTGTTCTGGATTTCCCCATTACATTTTAAAAAGGAAAATCAAACATTCCATTGCCAAGCAAAAGTTCATTAGCCCAACACTAATAAACCTCATGTACATCTCAAAATATACTATATTACAGAAAACTATAGTACAACTTTGCAAGCGGCTTCCTGAAACATAATTCCCAGTGGGGAGAAACAGTATACTATAAGACTGGCTGTAACTTCCTGATTATGGAGAGCTAGAATGTTGCAGACAGAGCCAAATGGTCTAGAACTATCCTTAGTTTCCTTAGTAACTACCCATTGTCCAGCAGAACTTACATCTCTTCAACTACCAGAACATGCCAGCAGCTTCCATAAATACGAAAGCTGGGAAAGTTACCACAGAGAGCATTTGAAATCTGTGGCTGTTTCCATTTTTTTTTGCCATAAACAATCAACCTAAATAAGTAAATGCCTTATGACTTATGACTTGTGTGTTACCATGAAAATTTCATGTTAAAGTTCCCAAAGTGGATCCTGTATATTTGGACAAGAAGAAGTCATATTCTGGGGACACAATAACATGTATGAGACTGAAATTAAACCCTCACTATCCTCTGGAAAGAGCTGTGCTTTACAAATGATTTGGATAATTCTCAGGAGAGATGAATTTAAAGCAAAACTTAATTGAAAATGTTTGTTGTGTCCTTGTTGTTTTTGGTTGGGGAGGTTGTTTTTCATGCTTAGTAAGATAAGATACACCACTGCCTTCTCCTAAGAAACAAACAAGGCTGATGAGAAGTAAGTGACAAATTTTCAGAGAAACAGAAAATAGCAAACAGCGTATCCAACAAACACACACACACACACACACTCACACAAACACACACACACACTCACACAAACACACACACACACGTTGTGCAATTAGCACAATTTGAAAAGGATGCTCGATCCTGAGTATTTACAGCATTATTGCTTGTGAACACACAAGCTGGGTTCCTCTGGAACTACACAGCCACATACGACAACCAACCAAGCACCATCTACCTCAGCTTTCTGGAAACCCACCTTAAAGGGTTGCTGATAGTTATGAATGGTCCTAGGCATTTGCCCATGTCTGTTCACTGATCAAGTTTCCTTTTTATTCTTTGTGTGTGGGGATGTGTGGGGGTGTGTGGGGGTACAGGGACCAGTATGCAGGTGCAGGAGGAGATTCAGAGGTTTCAGATCATTCGGAGCTGAAGTTGCAGGTGATTGTATCAGCCTGCTTCACAATCTTACCTCCTTAATCTTGTCAGCCATTCTAATACCCTCCTGACCACTCATTGCTGGGAACTGGTCTCGGGTCCTCTGCAAGAGTAATAAGCAGCTCTCAGCTATCTCTCTTTCTGCAGCCCCTTGAAACAATTTTAATCTAAACAAATCACAATCTTAACAGTTGTTCTTCTTGTAGATTATTTCTGAGATAGACGACTACTGATTGTAAAGTATATTTTCTAATCTAATTGACTCAACGATGTGGAAACACTGAACTATATGCTCTACAGTAATGATTTCATTTCTGTCATTTTCATGCAAACAAAATATAAATATATTTTCAGGGTATATAACCTGTAAAACCCACTGCTAGAGCATTCCTAACTGGTGTTTCATCATACCATTATATTAAAAGCCTATTAAATCTATTCACTAATACTTCACACAAGTGTTTGTTCAAACACTAAATCAAATTAAATCCCAGTCATTGGAGATTAATTTGTTAAAATACTTGCAGTGCAATGTGAGGCCACTGAAGTGTAAAAAGCAAAGGGACAACAGACACTTGACCTCCGTGATCCTTCAGGAGTCTCTGCTACTTTTGTGGACAGTTAGAACAAATTCCAAGTAAAATTTATGGGGAGACATACTTATCTAGTGGTGACTAACGTGTTGAGTGCATTATACCCCTGTGCTGGGCCTTTTCTCTGGAGGCTCCTCAGTTTTCTGTATTCTTGGTAACTACAGTTCAGTTGTCTCTAGCATTGAAGTTGAGTCTCTCTTTAGGATTGTTTCATAGATGTGACTCTTTATTCTTCTACTTAAAGTTTTTTGCAGTTCCTTCTTCCAGCACCTTCAATGCAGCTAGATTTATGGAATAACTTTACTCTCAAAAACACAATACAGTGGAAACCTGTCCCTTATTTGAGCAGTAAAAGCTCAGGGACAGAGATTCTTGACATTGGTTTCTTAGCATAGCTAGAACTTATGCTGATGTTTTTGGTTTTGGATTGGGAGAATTTGTTAGTTAGTTTGTTTATTTGTTCGTGTAGCTGAGGGTGACCCATTAATTCCTTAGCCTCTCGATGTCAATTAAAGAATTTAAAGAAAATGTGTGTTAGCACCCATGGCTTAACATTTTCTTTTCTTAATAATTATGTTCTGAATAAAGTTTTGATTACTGCATTTCCCTCAACTATAGTCTCTTTACTTCCTAGATCTGGTAATTCATTTTGGGAGTTGGAGTGGAACATAGCACTTGTAGATGTCAGAGAAAATAAACCCTGTCTCAGAAAAAAAAATATATGCATATATATGTGTGTATAGTATAAAAAACAGAGAGAATATTTTAAGCTATTTTTAAATTAAGTATATTCTTTTCCTTAGAAATAACAAATTTATGAAGAAAGATCAATTTATCCAGGAATTTACTTTAAGACACCATCAACAAAATATCAATCTTTAAGTGAGGAAATGACATTTCTTTAGATGATAATGAAAAATATATAAACATCATTAGAAAGCAAATTATAGACATGAGTTATTTACAGTGGAATATTGTCTCCATATTTGTAAAGGAAGCATGTAATTGCCAATGTTAATATCTATATAAAAATTTTCAAAATTCTGGATATGATTTGTAAGATCAGCTAGCATATCTAAAACATGGCTGTAATCAATTATACATAACTGAAATTTCCAAGTACCAGATGATAACAGGTTTCTTTTTTCTTGTTTTATTATTTTTTTTATTTGTTCTCTTTATGATTTGTAGTGATAGCACTATTCTCATCTCATCTCTTGTAAAGAAGAACCTGTCATCACATTTCTCTTAATTTTTTTTTTTTTGTGGGAGGTGTTTATGACATGACTTCACTGGCATAGCAACAGCAACAAGTGTAAACATAGTTCTGAAATTTGCAATTTTGATATTGAATTGTGTCTCCTCCTCCTCCTCCTCCTCCTCCTCTTTCTCCTTCTCTTCCCCCTCTCTCCTTTCTCTCATTGAAAATGTTCTACAAATGTGTATATTCATTTTTCTCAATTACCTTGTTTTCTCTTTGCTTTGTTTTTTATTTTTCTATCTGTTTTATTCTTTAAACAAAATAAAATAACATATGCAATTTATTAATTCTTCATTTTAGTAGGTTTCTTTCAAGGATCATTTAATCGCTCTTTAAAATTTACAGTTTGAAAATTACATGCATGTGTACAATGTATTATGAACATATCATCCCCTTAACTTCCCATATCCCTCAGACTACTGAGAACCCACTTTTCTACCCAAGCATTCTCCCTGCTACTGTCATATCTTATTTTGGTGTGCATGTCTTGCAGAAGAAACCATAGCTTTGTGTGTTTATGTCTACATCACCCATGCTATTTCTAAAACACAGTATTTCACAGGACTATTGTCCATACACTAGTTTTGGTCTTTGCTGGGTCTTGGAGGAGGTGGTATTGATTCCATTTTAGAGCTATGCTAAAACAACATGTCTTTAACTTACATAAACCTAAGTAGCATGGAACACAGATTCACAGAAGTCAATTATTTAGTAAGAGAGAGCTATATGAAGTTGCTAACGATATTGGGCAACTTCTGCTTTAGATTATATTCATATAATATAAAGGAAAGAGACAGTGTGAAATAAGGATCAATGACATTCATGATAGTAAGCTAAAGGAAATGTAGACACTCTGCCACCTCAATATTAATGTGTTATCTAAACATTCATTACCACAATCTTGGCTAAAGACTCTCTGTGCAGTAGGTGATAGAGTGCAGAAATGTTTCTTGATATTTGTTTTGTTCTGTTTGTTTCTTAGAAAATCTCTTCATTCGCTGGGGGCATCCCATTAACTAGGACCATTATCTCCAAACCCCAGGGTTCTCCTGTCAAGGAAAACAAAACTGCTCCTCTCACCGCTTTGCCACCATCTACTGTTATTATAATGAGTTGATTCTCTCTCTCTCTCTCTCTCTCTCTCTCTCTCTCTCTCTCTCCCTCCCTCTCCTTGTTTTCTTGATTGATTTCTTGCTTTCTATCTATATTTCTGTCTTCTAAGAAAAGAATTGTGGAAATTGAACTCAGGGGTTTGTGATTGAACAGCTAGCACTCTGCTGACTCAGCTATTTCCTAGTTCCCATTTTCATTCCCAAAAGTTTAGACTCATCTGCTATATTCAGATATATGAGATAAGTATTTTGTATGTTAATATCAAATATCAGTTGCACTTCAGATGTACTAACTTTACCTGGATAAATTGTTGTGTCTTTGTTTCCTATGCCTATCTGTTTGACTACATTCATTAAATTTACCTGAAAATTTAAAGAGAAATCATGAGATAGCAAGTGAGATTTTTATTTTTTTATTAGAAAACACTATTTCCTGCTAAACTGATGGCAGAAGAATATTTTCAGTTAAGATGTAATTGTTTCTTATCATAAATTGTCATTTAATCTCATCTTCAAAATGGAATATTATGGTAGCTTTATTTAAGGTAAATCAAAACATAATACTTAAATAGCCCTGTCTTTTAATATTTTTATGCTTTCATGTTTTTCTACAAAGTATTTGTTCTTTTAAGTTACTGCATATTTTGCTTGGTTGATAGCTTTATTTTAACTGAATATTAAAGACGTGGTCTCTGGTGTGCTAACCATGTGCTGGACCCCTGAGCTTTGCCCTGACTCCCTGTGTTGTCTTTGTTCCCAGAATATTTAAACACCTGGCATCAAACTTTGGGATCATATCTACTGTTTCCTCTCCTTTAGTTTGAATTAACTGAAGATCACACCTTGACAATTGCTTACTGTGTCCTTAGCAGTCATTTCTGGCTGTGTGCATAATGGAATAAAGGCTTCTCTGCTGTTGAATGTGAACAATGTCGAGATGATTGTTTGCATAACCTCTAGAATCAGAAAATTTCTAAATCATTAAACCTGTTCTGACTGGAAGAATAAAGAATCCCTTTTATGCTAGCACACAGCATTTGTCAAGTGTGTGAGTTCAGGAGATTCAAGCTTAAATGAGCATCAACAGATCTTTTAATCGGTTAGATAAAATTATTTCAGTGAATTTGGATATATTTCCTCACTACCATAATGAAGCAGTAAGCTATCAATCAAATCAATGAACTACTATTCTTAAGGGCTTATTAAAATGACAAAAACAATCCATTTGTGCCTGGATATTTTGACTGCTTTAATTATGTTCTCTATCAAAACTTCACTGATTTAAAAAATTATTTGGCATTTTACAAGTTGATGAAGACACCATGGTGATTTCCACAGCAAACAGCACCTTTTGCAGTTGGTACATGCACTTTGTTGAGTCTCTTTTTCCATGTGTTTTTGTTTCTTATGTATAAATTATACTAATTATATGTTGATAATATAACCACAGAAACTAACTATATGGCAATAATATAATCAATGACCAAGTATCAATTCTTAGAAAATTTAGGTATTAGGAATTTTCCATTTTCCTCTTAAGCTTAGCCATTGTTTTGGGTAGATCACCAGTAAGGTGTTGGTGATTTTTCATAAACACAATGACTTCTACTACATACACATATGTGTTTGTATGTGTGAAGTTTGCTATTTCATCTTTATTTTCCCCAACAGGATCTTCAAAGCATCTATTATTTAAAATTTGCACTCTTGTTTAGAAACTTATAATCCAAGGCTGAATCTTTCAGAAAAATTGACAATGTCTCTAAAAGCAATGTTTAATGGCAATAAGAATCACCCATACAATATCATAAATACTTTATTATTTTGCTTTGCTTTATTAAGAAATTTAGATGAATGGAGAAACCCTGTCTCGAAAAATCAAAAAAAAAAATAAGAAATTTAGATGAGACTTTGTGCAGGGGAGAAATGAATAAGATAATAAAAGTTAGTTAAAGCAGATAAGACAAAGAGAAGATAAAACTTCTGTTCTTATAATAAAAATTTATTTCTAGATAAAAATATTTGTGTGGGGAGTGGCACTGTGCTGGTAAGAAGAATAATGTCTAACATGCTATTTCAAATTTTATTTCCTTTAGAGAAAAGAAATGATGCATAAGTATCTATCTGAACATATATTCACATATAGAATAATGAATTGCATAATATTCATCATTAATGAATAATATTTCTTTAATTTATTGCTCAGTTAAAAATTAATTAGCCGTTAATCACTAGAAGACTTTCATTTAATTACGATGATCCAAAGGCCTGAGTAGCTGTATTACAGCGAATATTGGTACATGGATGAAGTTAGATAACTCACACTTTCATTAAGAAATTTTTTTTGTTTATACTGGTAATATTTTATGTATTTATTTATGTGTGGAGGGGTGTGGAGAGCACAAAGCTGAGGTTAGAAGATGATATGTTGGAGCCAGTTCTTCACCACAATTGTTTCCAGGGTCTAGCAAAGTTCACCAGACTTAGTAGCTATTTTCTTTATGCAACCAGCCATTCCTATTCTTACTATTGTATTTTTAAATGAAATAAAATCATATCTTTCTTCCTTATCATACCCAAAACATATCTATGCCTGCCTTCTTCAATAGTGACCTGTAATTCTTTGCACATAGAACCCCCCCCATGAGATTTCCTTCTTCCATTTCAGCATGTTGTCATATTTTAAGTCGTACTTAGGTTGCTACATTGTTCAGGTATCATGGGTGCATTTTTTCTGTCATTTCTTGAGGACAAAATCTCACAAGACTTCCCAATCATTGGTCTCTTGCAATCTTTCTGCTCCATCTTCCATAATGTTCCATAAACTTTTTGTGTTATAGATACACATACTGCATACCAAGATCAGTTCATCTCTGCATTTTGTACATTTACGGTTTTCAGTGGTGTTCGGTTAGCTTCACAAAGACACTTACTGGTGAGACACAAAAGTAGATCTTATCTTTAGATGTAAGAATATGTTATAGAGTGCAGTTAGGATTCATGATGTTCTAGATTATCCTCTAAACTCCATGACCTCACAAACTCTCAATGGTTGATTAGATTTTTAGTACCAGATATGAGCTGTTGGTTAACACCAGATGTGCATGTCACCATATTTCATTAGGTATACATTATTAAGCTGGTATTTATTGTTCTTTATAAGCATGACAGTTGAGTAGGATTATTGATTGCTTCCCTCTCCTGGCCACATTCATTGATCTTCTATTATTACAAAAGTCACACCCCACGAAAGAGGCTTTCAGTTTAATTTCATCTCTAACTTGGAAGTCCTGTGTCTGAAATTTATGACAATTTTAGTCAAAGGAACATAACTTCAATCTCTGAGAGGCAACCATGGGTAATAATAGCCTATACTGCTTTGAGAGTCTTGATTAAAGGTTTGAAATGTTGTTTTTTATACCTCTAACTGGGGTTTTGTCATGTAGTCTATGGATCCTGGCAGTCCAAATGGAATAATTTCATTTAGGATAAATACATACTTTTATGTATGTTATTCCTAAATTGTTATTTATTCCTTCTCCCCCTCCTTATCTACTCACTCCTCTCACCCATTCCCCATTTCCTATTTCTTCTTTCATGTCACCTGTATTTTGGTACTTTGTTCTCCACCACCCCTCCCATGATCCCTTGTTATGTTCTTGATTACTTTAGGTTTCATAATCACAGAAAAATTGGAGCTTGGTAAATAGAATGAGAGAAAATGTTCGTCACTTGTTTTTTCTGAGGCTTGATTACCTCATTCAATATAATACTTTCTAGTTCCATCAATTTACCTTCATTTATTTATCAGTATAGTTGAATAGTATTCTGTTTTTATATGTACCATATTTCATTATCTGGTCATAAGTTAAAAACATTCAGATTGTTTCCATTGGGAAGAGAGTGTCTGTGAATATGGCTGAGCAAAGATCAGTAGAGTAGGATGCCAAGTTCTTTGGGCACAAACCAAGGTGGCGTAACCTGGTCATAGAGTAGAATTATTTTTGGCCACTTAAAAATTTTCAACATTAATATTCACTATTGTTAATAAAATCTCATAAGCTTGTATTCTGCAGGTGTAGGCTTCAAAAATTCCAATACCTATGGGCTGGAATCCAGACTGCCTATAAGCATGAAGTAGTCAATGAGATATTACAGTAATATCACAGAGCTCTCAGAGGTTACATAATTCTTTATTTTGCTCCTGGAATTTCAATTCTAGTTTCAAAATACATAAAAAATAACAAAAACCTGAATATACTAATACAAAGGAATATACTACTAATAACTATAAATATGTTAAGGTCATTTTCTTTTTTTTTTTTTTTTTTTTTTTGGATTTTTCGAGACAGGGTTTCTCCATAGCTTTTGGTTCCTGTCCTGGCACTAGCTCTTGTAGACCAGGCTGGCCTCGAACTCACAGAGACCTGCCTGTCTCTGCCTCCCGAGTGCTGGGATTAAAGGCGTGCGCCACCACCACCTGGCGTTAAGGTCATTTTCTCTGGCCAATATGGGTATAGCTTATTATTTTAAAATCATATTTATTATTGATAATGTCAGAATAATGCTAGTATCTTATGGACCTGGAATAATCAAGCCTTTTTGTTTAGCATCTGAAATTTTGCTCTTCAGTTTACATTCTTATTTTTTTATTTTCTAATAAAATGTGAGAATATTATTTCCAAGCATTGCTCACTGTACAAACCTTCCATAAAAAGAAATAGTTCATGTCAATTTTTTAAAAATATTTATTTATTTATTATGTATACAATATTCTGTCTGTGTGCATCTCTACAGGCCAGAAGAGGGCACCAGACCTCTTTACAGATGATTGTGAGCCACCATGTGGTTGCCGGGACCTTTGGAAGAGCAGGCAATGCTCTTAACCATTGAGCCATCTCTCCAGCCCAGCTCATGTCAATTTAAATTTAAATATCACAAAGGATTATTTTCTGTTTTTTTATTTTTTTTAATGTATACCTTTTTTTCTCAAATTTCACAATAAGAATTCCCAAGAATAACCTCAGATGATTAGATGTATTTGCTTTCTGTTTGTCCCTCTTCAAGTCCATAACGAGAGAGCAATTCTAAGGGAGGAGTGAAAATTCAGCTTTTCACAAAGTAAGTAAAAACAGTTGAAGTCGTGTCAATGATATTTAACCAGGCAACTAGACAATTTTTGAAGGATAATGATTTCTCAAGTAATATATTCAGTAATGCAGTGCACAGTGAATGAGAGAGAGGGAGAGACAGAGAGCAGCTAATGAAATCACAGCCTCTGCTTCATTGGAGCCTTTCCATACACTCTTGAGTTCTCATAGTAGACTAATCTTAACTTTCATTGTGGTGACTTTTCTAAATGAAATCATTACTATAGTATGCATATGATAAAAATCTGTGAATCTATTTTGAAAGTATTGATTAAAAACATTTATACCCTAAAATTGGCTCTTTTGCTATTTGTTGTAATATATATATATAGTAATATATATATATTGAAAATTAAATAATGGATGTTTATAGTGCTTTCAAATTCTATTCAAGAGTAACTTTCTTTCTTGCACATAAATTGTATATCATAACATAGGTGACACATTTAATGAATAACAAAAGTTAAATAAAAACTTCTTAAACTCAACACATAATTAGTTCTATACAAATGCTATATCAATTAAAACTGTGAAAGCATGATCCTAATTTTCTTAAGTACCCTTATAAAATCTATGGATTGTCAAGAATAGTTAACTTATAACTGCTAACTATGTCACTACCATGGCACTTCTTAGGGGGCAGGAGAAAGGTATGAAAATTTGAAGAGGGACATAAGGAAGGAAAGTGGGTTCATATAGGAGAACAAAGTATGTCCCTAGTTTGGTGGGAATTAACATTATTCCTTGGAACACCAAGGATAAATAAAAAACATATTAAAAAACTTACAAAAATTGCATCTTATATATATTCCACCCTATTTACTTAAGTGTGTAATATAAAATATTACTTTTTTCATAAGTTTGAGGATGTTAATTGAGTTTTAGGTATTAGTATTAAGATATATTTCATGAGAAATACTTAAGTTTACTTTCATTACAAAGAATTCAATGTCTCAATTCATGTAGGATTTCTGCAAAAACTAGGGATCAGAATTTAATTAATTAACAGCATACCAGTTGTTCGTTAGCTTCATGTCATCAAAGGACTCAAGGCTGTCAGTCAATCACTCTGTGACTTATAATATCCGACAAGTTAAGCAATATGACACATAAGTGTAAAACATCTCAATCAAGTAAATTCTGTAAATTTATACATGAAATATCACAGACTTTAAAAGGACTCTAATATTTATTTCTTTTTCATACTTGATGAAAGTGTTTCTTGTCATCCTTAGCAATGCATAGGTCATAAACACCTTCTAAACAACAGCTCTCTATTGATTTCAAGAAGCAAGAACCAGGGTATATAGATGTAGATAGATGTTTTATTTGCCAGTATTTCTTGATAAAGGGATTTCATCTAAGGCTCTTCAGCCTGCTTATGAAATAGTAAGAGATGTCATGAAGCTTTTATGTGACATTGTATTTTTATTTGGTAAGTTCTAAATATGCTGACTCCAAATTCAGAGTCTTGTATTTGTCGTTACCAGTTGTGCAGTGTGTCTGCGGAGATTTCACACAACATTGTCTCTGTTGAAAAATAGTGTTGGCTTTCAAGAGAACACATTGAAAACTTCTTTGAGTTGTAAATGTTGAGTGTATAAATCTTATAAATATTAATACCTTCTGACATTTGATATGGTTTTGAAATGTGGTATTTTTATAGCTTAAGAAGTGACTTAAAATACATTTTTTTAAAGAAACTTCTAAATCATGATTCTCTGTCTTAGAATTTGAGCATGACACTTTAAAATTTTATTATTCATGAGGGCCATGCAGTTTGATTATAAAATGGATCCAAGTTTGTAGTCAACATTTCTTCAGTGTTTCTTAAGAAACAGCATCCTTCCTAGTAATGGATATATTTATAAGTGAAGATATTAGGGGATAGAATTCAGGTGCGTTAAAAATGCAGATTTAGTATTTTGGTTTTATATATAGTATCAAAACAAGTATTTACAAAATGAGTTCAATCAATGAAATTTAGTTATTATTAAAAAACCTTGACTTACATAGAAAGAACAACCAGAGTAACTACGTTGTGTTGTTGGTTAAACTTTCCGTGGTTGATGGCTCACAAGCAAAATGTGGATTTGTCAGTGCCCTATGGTTCAATCAAGACTCTTTGTGAAAGTACATTAGATTTTTGATTATTTATGATACCTATAATCATGTGTTGTTTGGGTGAGTCAACGCAGATGCAGTAAATTAATGCATGCCCAGTGAAGGTCTGTTTCAGGTTTTCAGCTCTGCAGCTAATCTACACATGTAGAATTTAATGGTTTCTTGAGCGATAAAAAATTTTTAAACAAGTATTTTTGTAACTTTTTTGAAATTAAAAAAAAAATTCTATATATTATGAGGCCTGGAGACTTCTGATTTTATTTTATTGGTGTTCCATTATGAAAATAGTATTGATTCTGATACAACTGGGTGAAGTCTTGATCCAAAAATTACAGAGAGTGAGGGTACTTTACAAAAACAAAAATTTACAAATGAAAGGGTGTTTAAAAGACAATGACAGTACAAAAAACATTTGCTAAATACATCAACTATTAATTTAAAGCTTTTAATGAAACACAATATTTTCTTAATGTGAAAATTTGAACCAAATTCTATGTACACGATGCAAAGCAAGTATAAACTATTTGTCATTTTATAGCATCCAGAAATTCAAAGGTTCAAACAAGGAATGCTCCAAGCTGCAAGCCAGTTTGAACAGCTCCACCTGGGGATCTTGTCCATTTTTCGGTGTGTTTGATTTTGTCAAAAATCAGGGACCTTTATCTGTGTGCAGTTATATCTAGACCTTCATTTCTATCCTGTTTTCAAACGTGTTTGTTTTATGCCAAGACCGTGCATGCTGTTTTTAATTATGTTTTGGCAGTTCCACTTGAAATCTGGGATAGTGATACCTCCTGTAGTTCTTTTATTATTCCAAATTGTATAAGCTATCCTGGAGGGTTCCTGCTTGCATAGTAAGTTGATAATTCTTTTTTTTCAACTCTTGCAAAGAATTATGTTGGAATTTTGATGAAGATTGCATTGAATTTGTAGAGTGAATTTTGGCAGAATAATTATTTTTACAATATTAATCCCACAGTTATGAGCTTGGGAGATCTTTCGATTTTCTAATGTTTGCTTCAATTTCTTTCTTTTGTGTCTTAAAATTTGTTTTATACAGATCTTTCACTTGCTTGAATAGAATTATTCCAAAATATTTTTGCCTCTGTTTTAAAAGGCATTGCTCCCAAGGCTTCTTTTTCATTACTCGAATTCAGTGTGTTTGCCATTTGTGTGGGAAGAAAAATGGTTCCGTTGTTGTTTGTTTTGTTTTGTTTTTGCTGTGTGTGTGTGTGTGTGTGTGTGTGTGTTATTCACATCCTAATACTTGCTGAAAATGTTTATCAGTTGTGGAAGTTTCTTGGTGCAGTCTTGAGGGTCTTTTATTTTTATTCAAATTCTGTACAGATGGAGCAACTTTAATCACTTCCTGTCCTGCTGGTATCACCTGAATCTCTTTCACTTGTCTTATTGGTTCAGGTAAGACATCAAGTACTGAATTAAACAGATACACACAGAGTGGTCATTTCTGAGTTAAGTGAAGATGCATTGAGTTTCTTTCCATATATGATTATATTATGCTTGCTTCCATGTTGAGGTGTATCTTTATATTTCCAGTCTCTGTGATACTTTTATCATGAAGAAATTTTGGATTTTGTCAATAAACTGAAAATTAATCTTTGAAAAAATACAGCTATACCATTCTTGGACATAAACCCAAATGACTGTAAATATTGCTAGACAGAAACAATGCTCTTTTCATTAGTTTATAAGACATGAAGGAATCTTCTTAGGCTGACAATTCTACATGATTAAACAAAACATATTAACCTATCAGAAAATTAACTTAAATATCAAGAATAAAATGTCTAGTTAGAATGTTACCAAGGGAAACAATCAGAAGAAACACAAAAGTTTAGGAAACACTTTTTAATAAGTGCTAGCATGACTGTGGGGAAGGCTAAACTTTATACCCAATTGGAGAGATGAAAAACTAATACAGACACTGTCATAATAAGCCTGGAGTTCTCACAAAACATAAAGAATGGGTTTCTCATTGCCTCATCTATACCACTCCCAGGGAAACACCCTAAAGACTGTATGTCCTACTACATAGACACATGTACAACCATGTTCACCAGTGTTCCAATCACAACATGTCGAGGATCAGCCTCGACAAAAATACCAAGGTAGGGGTGTGGGGATCAGAAAATAAGTAAAGAGTATGAAGATGTGAATAAAATAATAAAACAGAAACAGGATGGTATCTGGAGAAAGTTCCAGTGAATATTGAAAATCCTCTCATTTAACTTTCCATGTGCTTTTATATCCCAATAAAAAAGGCAACAAAAGACTTCTTTACCATGAAACAAAGGACAACTCAAAGAGTTAAATGCTTTAACACTTTGAGACATCACAGCATTAGCATTCTGTTGTTTAGGCAGGGAACTCACACTAGACCAAGAACTCTGAAAGCAGTCACTCCCCAGGTCACCTATTACAAAAGGAGAAGTACACTTGTATATCCTGACTATTTGTCAGAATGGAGTGGATCTACCTGTATGAGCCATCTTAATTTCAAAGAAATCAAGTAACCACATCCTGGGTCAGGATGTGTAGTCCTGGTTGTTGTCAACAATTTTTAGCAACCTCCAAATCCACCATCAGATAAGGTGAATATAGGCTCACATTTTTGGGCCTCCACAACAATAACTACAAAGTAGAATAAACCAAATGTTCATTAACCAACAAATGAATAGGGAATTCTTAGTATAAGCAGTACAATATTCTTTAGCTTTAATGAGAAGTGAAATAAAAAAATTATGGGTAAGCAGATGGAATTGAAAAATATGTTTAGTTAAATCGTGAAAGTCCAAAAAGAAAAATACAATGTGTTATCTCTCATATGTGGATACTAACTTCAAATCTTTAGTATATTTAGCTGGAGATCACTTGGAAATCTTGAAATGACTCAGTACTGAGGGGATAAATATATGGAGGGCAGAAAATCGCACGAGTGAGATGAAGATGGAGAGGGAGCAGAATATTGTATAGAAATGGTCAGGCAGATGGTGGGTGATGGAGACGGAGAAATGAGAAGGGACAGGGGAAAGGTTAACCTAATGATGTATGTATGCATGAAAAAGATAGTTGAGAACCTGTGCACTTGCAGCACAATTAAAAACAAATATAAGGAAATGGTAAAAGTAGAACACATGTGATAATGGGCAGGGTTGGGATGCTGGTATAAAGAATTGGTGGCAGAGGAAAGACTGGGTAGAAAGTCAGTCAAACAAAACTAACGTGGAGGCAAATACATCTAAAATCTGGCCCATGAAAAATGGCTTTCCCTAAAATCCTAAAGGCTAAGTCTATCAAAACTGGATCCCACACTGCACCAAATCATGTTTATTAATAAAATCACAAAAATAGTCTGCCAAAATATTGCTATGACAAGTGTCCCAATTTTATAAGATGAATAACTGAGCCAGAAAGGTAAATAAAATTGTGTAATAAATTCTTGCTGAAGTTTTTGACTCACATTATTTGAAATTGAGTACAATGTCCCATATAATCCTTTGGATAGTTACAGTACAAGAGACAACCGACGGCCAGAGAGACTGATTGTGAAGGTGGATAACATTTAGTGAACCTATAAATATTTTTCTATAAGTATATTTTGCTACATAAGCTTTTTTCTAGAAGAGTGGTCCTCCTTTATATTAATTTACTCATAATTTTAATTTAATACAAAGAAGCACTTATAAGACCTTGGTGGAACCCTGGCTTGCTCCTTGGTTTTGAATGTCTCTACGGAATGTTTTATAATCTTAGGTTAAAATGGTTCTTTGTTTATAACAATAGAGCAGTTACAATATTTGCTGAATTGTTTTATTAATTATTTAGTAATATTCCTGCAATGTATTAGTTTTTAAGTTTAATAATTTTAGGGCTGAGTTCATAGCTGTCATCAAACTAGCCCGACCACTGAGGTAAATGTGTCAGGAAAGTTCTTAAAGCTGCCGGGAGGAAGCAATCACTCACATAGTAAATATCACCCCAGAGATCCTAGATATCAGAGAACTTATACAAAATATGCAAGGCTTATTTTCATAAGTTATGAAACTTTTACAAATGTGATCTTATTTTCCATTTCAAAGCAGCTTTTTTACATCGCAATTCTAGAACAAATTTAGCTTTAGAAAAATGAATCTCACTCACACAAAAAAAGAAGCACAAATCTTTAAAGTACTGAACTGTTTTCTTTCAAAACCAGTTGTCATGCATTTCAAAATAAGCACTGAGTAAATTTTGGATTGCTTGCACTAAAGAAAACTGAACAAACTAAATGCCATCCTCTGAGTGATTCATGTTTAATTAATTAGATTAAGCAGATTAACATGTTTTTCCTTTACACCAAAAAGATACCTTTTTTGTCAGAGGTATGCTGTTTTCATTTTTAAACAATTTTATTTTAATAAATGATGACATTTATCTCATGAATATTTATATTTTTATAAATTCACAGTATGAAAAACACGCAATATGCCAGATTGGTACATGTAAGTAGTTACTTAAATGAGAACTGTTGTCATTGTTTACATAATTTTCTGTGTGATTTTCATGTCTTGAGTCACAACTTCCTAACTTAGAGTTAGTAGTTAACTTAGCAGTCACTGCATCTTTAGGTACTATTTCAGGCCGTGCTTGGTAGTGGAAATGGAAACCAACTATGTACTTTCCATTTAATGTAAATAGCATTGACACACTGATAAAAGCTTGCAAGATTAAAAACTTCAAATAATTAATATTTACATGCCTAAGATTTATTTTTTTCAATTCCTTATAATCTATACTTCATAACTTTGTTTCAATTTTTCTTATTATTTTGTATGTTATCTAGTGGATTATTTGACCTGAACTGTACAATCTGAATGTGTGACTAGGGAATGATACTTACTGTGTAGGAAATATATTTGAACCACATCTTCAATGTATATAGCCCAAGTGTCTAAATTATACCTAATAAGCCATATAATATCTTTACCTAAGAAGAAAATGAACTTTCATCATAAAAGACTCATGTAAATCTACATATTGAATATATTTATTTAATGTTGGTAGAAATAAAATTTAATAATGGTAAGCATTAATATTTGAAGAATATTCTCTTTAGTTTCTGTCAACTTTAGAGAAGTATAGACATTTAGGAAGAGAGAAGCCCAATGGAGTATAAAGGCCTCAGTCATATTGGCCTATAGGCATGCTTGTGAGGCATTTTATTTCATATACATATAAAATGTTCTCTATATAATGTTTCATATACATAAAACAAAACTATATATGATGTGATATATGCATATGTGTGTGTGTGTGTTTGTTAAGAATATCAAAAGAGTTTGAAGGGAGGGAGGAAGTCCAATTTATTTAAAACACAGTGTACACGTGTATGAAATTCTCAAATTACAAAATATATGTTACCAAAAAGAATTAAATGCAATGCAAGATTTGAAAAGCAGTATTGATCAAAAAAATCTTGTCATTTACTTAATTTAATTATACCTTAAATAAACATTTTTCTAAGCTAATGTGTGTTTGTTAAGACAATGATATTCTAAAAGTGCTTTACATGTTGATGTATCCTACCATATTAAAATGTTTGTGATGGGAACTGTTTAAAGACACATGATTGAACAACAATTTACATAGTAAGGAAATATTTATGCTGCCATCATTGTTTGACATTTTCTAAACACCAGGGATAAAGTACTTAAGAACCCAAACCATGTCCTTCTTCTCGTGATGTTGGCATTCTCTTAGTGGTGGTACTTACTTTTTTGTCCTATGTAACAGAAGAGGGTACCTGAACTGGCCTTCCCCTATAATCAGATTAGTGACAGCTCTCACTGGCATCATAAAACATACACCCAGTAACTGATAGAAAAAGATTCAGTCATCCACAGCCAAGCACTGGGCTAATCTCCGAGATTTCAGTTGAAGAGAGGGAGGAAGGATCGTATGAGCAAGCCGGGTCAAGATCATGTTAGGGGAAACTACAGAGACAGCTGATCTTGTCTAGTGGGAGCTCCTGGACTCTGGACTGACAACTGGGAAACCTGCATTGGACAAAGCTACATCCTCTGAATGTGGGTGACAGTAATATAGCTTGATCTGTTGAGGAGTGTCTGGTAAAGCAATCAGGACTTATCCCGTGTGCATGACCTGTTTTTGGGAGTCTATTCTGTATAGTGAAATACATTGCTCAACCTTGATACAGGGTGGAGGGGTTTGGTCCTGCCTCAGCTTGCTATGTCAGACTTTGTTGACTTTCTAAAAAGGCCTTTACCTCCTCTATGAGTGGGTGAGAGTGGTGTGAGGGAGAGGTGGGAGGGTAGAACAAGAAGGGAGGGGGAATCGAGGTTGTTACATAAAAAGAAAAAAAATAATAAAAAAGAATTAAAGAAATCCTTTGAGAAGTACACCTACCTTTCTTTTTGCTTTGAATATATGGACTGCCCCATTTTTTTCACTGTCATAATTTGCCTTAGCAGTTCGAGTTGAAGGATTTTTCCTTGCTATCTTCAGATAGTAGTGAGGACAACTTGATATATGTTCTTGGAATCTGGTGCCACCTTTACATGAACAAAATATGCTGGGGCATACCTCCCTCCACTTGAAAATTTGTATTGAAGGCTGAGAAAATTTATTCTAACTAAATATCTTGCCCACTCTTGCATATGAAAATGCATTCTGTAAATTTAGAACATGTCATATATTTTAAACTCTAACTTAGAAATGAAATAAAACCTTCAAGGGGCATTCCCTATTTAATAATGAAGGGGGAAATGCCAATTTTTTTTCTTCCATAGAAAGAAACAGTTGTTTCTCATACTGATCTCAGGAGCAGGTGCTTATGTATTCCTGTCATCTATATAAAGGACTTTCCATTTCAGGCCAGGTAACAAAATGAAAGTGTAAATGTCTCCTTCAGTGCCTCTGGCATCCTTCAAAAAGAAGAACCTGTGTGTTAACTCAGTGGGGGGGTACTTCTCTCCACCGCTTCCGTTTCTTTCATTCAGAAGAAGCACCTTTTGGAATCAATGGCTGCTGAGAGAAAGCGGGCTGTCCTGAAAACCCATTGTGAGCTGAGTTTATTTACTTACTTTATAAATCCACATTTAGCCTGGCTCTCTGAGCATGGGTGCAGAATACAAATACAGAAGCTATATTTACCGCATGCTTTCCTGCAGTGGATACATTCCAAGTATCTTTGAAAAACTTATCTCACTGGCTTATGAACAACAACAAGAAAAAGCAGCCTTCCTCGACACACGCTCGACTTGGCTTGCAGATATAAGATGACTCCACAAATTAAAAATATGTATTCAACTGAAAGAAAAGGTGTTTTAGAATTCAGGATTTGAGAACTGAGAGCTTAGCTTGTTTGACTGCCAAATTTGAACATGAGAACACTTCACAACTAAAGAGGCTTACTTTTTTTTTTCAAAGCCTTAAACTATTGTGATAAGAATTATATAATTCCATTCATTAGTAATAAGTCAGAAGTGCTTCTTAGCGGTAATCAGGTGTATCTAAAATGATTACTCCATAACATGTTTTTCACAATTGAAAATATAATAAAAATAAAATTGTGTTAAATTCCCAAGAACAACAAAAATTGATTTTCTTTTGCTGACTGCCATTCCTAGAAGCAGAGAAAGTTGTGTTGATGGGGGAGGGCATCATTATCCATCCCTGCTGCCAGGACTTCTGCATTCTCATCCTTCCACCAGGGATCTAACTCTACCTTGCGCCATGACAGAGACTGTAACACCTTCAAAGTCATAGACAGTCAAATTTGTATCAGGAGTTAGCTCCTCCAAGTAGCGGATGAAGAGCTGGCATTTTGTTCTTCTAGGATAACTAATAACATATTGAAACTTAAGAATGTATATTTTTTCCCATATGGCTTGAGTAACTTGGAAGTCTGGCAGCTCCTAGCCATTCTTCATACAAGCTGCTATTTCTGAAAGGAGCCATAGGAGTCTGGGCACATGGTAAGCTAACATAGAGCTAGATAAAGTAAAGCTGAGGTATGGGAACGAAAACATGTGTTGGCAAAGAGGGTGATGGACAAGGGAAAGAAGGGATAATCAAACTGAAGAAGGAAAAAAACTAAATCTAGAGATCTATAACCTCCAATGCTGAAAATTGCTCACAAAGGGATAGAATTTTTTCAGATCTCAGGAACCTCCATGCTGTGCAGCCTTCTTTAGCATCTTACTGATTTGATTACTGTATTTTTAATGTAAATAAGCACTAAACGTTATGGGAAACAGAGCATTGCTGTAGTACAATTCTGTTCACTGTCGTTTCAAACCCTTATGTGTACAATCCTTGTGGCAAACTTTCTCATCCTTCCCTTTGCTACATAATTCATGCATTCTCGCCTCATATAATAAGCAGTTTTAAACACTACCCATTTTTATGCATTACACATTTTATAATGTAATATGTCACTTTTATGAAATAGATTTGTAAAGGAAAACAATGTCACTAAGAAATTTATGAGGAAATATATATTGTGGTTTCCATTTTCAGTGAAGAAGACAATATAAAAAAGTCATTATATTGCAATAGGGGAATTAGCAATTTTGCTCTAAGAACTGTTTTAGTAATGATTTAAATGTAATTTTGACAATTCCATAGAAGTATATACTGAGTCCTGACTCCATCTATACACCTTCTTCTCCTTTCTCCCAACATTTACCCTTGCTACCCATCTCTGGTCACACCCATTGTGCTCTGAGCAATATTAGCACATTTCCTTCTCACTTTCACTTATTTTGTTTCCATTTTGTTTTTGTTCTATTTCCTACTGAGTGCAACCAGGGCTGCCAGCATGAACATGGGTGTGTGGATATCTGTTGAAGCATGGGGAAGTCATGATGGATACAGCGCTGAAGACAATGACTCTAGTTTTACAAGATGCCATCAGCTTCCAAAGTGTGTTGCAGTTTTAATGCAAAACTCAACAAGACATGATTGCAAGGTCCCCTACACCATGATGCAAGGTTATAAGGTTTTGCTGCCATCTGATGTAACCAATCCATAGAGCATGTATTTCCTCCACCTTGAGAGCTTGTCATAAATATGAACATCTGTCTCAGCCTAAAAACTATCCCCAATGAGGTCTCAGAAAATGAATATTAACACCCACATTCCATAAGCTGGAAGAAGGAATCTAACAGCCAGACATAGATGTGACATCCTAGAGTCCTTTTTTCTGTCTTGTGTTATGTCACAAACTATGGAAAATAGATGATTAAGGTGAGGGCAAATGTGATATTCAGAGACTGCTTGAAATCTACCTGTAGAAAACAAAAGAGATGATATTTAGGCAAAGCACTGAAGGAGATCATTAGGTGAATAGTTGATAAAAGGTCTCAGAGTTGTTGAAAATTGTGTGTGGCATCCAAAAGAGTATTAGTTTCAGATTGAACTATTTACATTTATTTGGAATTTGTTTATATTTATGAATAATGTTGTTAAAATTATTTTATAGTGTGTATGAGAAAAAATTAGGGAGTCCTTAAGTTCCATAACCAACTAGGCAGATGCCCTCAGCTTTAGAAACATGGAGAAAAGTGGTAAGAATCTTGTAGATGACTTAGTACTCATTAAATGATATAAAATCACCAAGAACACTTGGGGAAAAATGAGAATGAGAAGAAATTGAAAGTATATCTGAGAGATGTTTTAGTGTTTAAGAGCAATGCTTGCTCTACTTAAGGACTTTGATTCAGTTCCTAGCTCCTACCTAAGAGAAGACAGCTGTCTGAAAGTTCATTTCCAGCTGGCCCGCGGCACCCTCTCCTGGCCTCTGTGGGCAGTGAATACACGTGGTTCACAGAACTACAGTCAGGCAAAACAACCATCTACAAAAAGAAAACTCAATTTAAATAAAAGCATATATATATATAATGAAATATAGATAGATAACAAGAAGAGTACAGTGTTCCTAACAAAATGTTTTTATACATCATCAAATAGCTTTATGCAAGTTTAAAATGGCACATTTTAAACTGTTGTTCTGAATTATATATATGGATGTGTGTCACAGGTGGAGTGGCAGCACCTGCAGCTCTTTTGCTTTTTGTTAGTTGTTTGTTTCTGGCGTTCCAGGCAGTTGTGAATTCTCTGACATGGGTGCTAAGACTTGAACTCCAGTTCTCTTGTCGACAAGTGTTCTTAACCACTGAGCCATCTCACTGGCCCTCCACCAAGTGATGTTTAACCTCTGAAATAAATAAACATGTGACCCAGTTCTTTCCTGAAGCTTTCTTTTGATTATGTTTTATAAGGTGTACTCTTCTAACGTATTTCAATATTAAGCTGCAGAATATTTTATATATTTATTTGAGCAAACAGATTCATGCATTGAAATACACAAGCATAGTGTGCGACACACAAGAAATGCAGACAGGACAGCTTCCAAAGAGCCAGTGTGAAGGAGAACAAAAGTATTTGATTTGTTATAGTTGTTATTACCTCTACAATAAATTATACATGTGACCATACCTTTACTTTCTGGACAAATAATAAATGTAAGGAAGACAAAGTAAATTTTATTATATTACAAATCCTTTTCTTCTGACTCAAAATTTTTCTTTAACTTTTTGGTGTCTTGTTTCTAAATTGTTTGATAATTGTGTGTATAAAGTGTGTGTGTGTGTGCTCATAATTATAACCTGCGCAGTTGCTCAGTCTTTAAACTTTTACTTGTATGTCTATGTTCTCAGGATTAGCTATCTAGAATTGTGAAATTACAGGTAACAAAATTTAAGAGAGGGTGACATTTCTAGAGTGGGAGATTTCTGGAGAATGAATGAACAGCATTCCCTTCCCAATAGTATTTCCTTTTAAAAAGAAAAATACTTGGTTTCTCAAGTTCAATGCTCTGTTACATCCTATTATTCACAAGTTAAAGACAAGACTTCCTTTGATATGATCAGTGATTACCTTGTGTTATTTTGGTAGTAAGAACCTACCACTACTCTGCTTGGATATTTCACAAACCTCCTAATTCAATAAGCATTTCTTTCCCTACGGATTATATAAGTAATAAAACAACTTTTCTGTTTTCCAGTTCTTCATGTTGTCCTTATGCATACATTTAATTAAGCTTCAATTCTTAACTAAGATTGCTATAACTTAAGTTACTACAAATTTATTAATGAGTTTAACATTTACCAAAAGTACTACAAATAACCATTTGCATAACAATTAAAATATGAATGAATACATATATGTCAGGGTGTTTTCAATCTCCACAACACAGTGATTGAACCTATCTGTTTTGAAATTCCACGTCATGTCAATAATATAATAGGAAGAAACTGCCACTGACTTTCAGTCTTCCTGTTTTGGTATTCATGTTCTTATAATTAAAATTAAAATAAGCTTCAAAGCTGATTAGTTTTAGCATGCCTAAAACAATCAGACAGACTTTTATGTTAATTTTTTAAAAAGAAAACAAACTATCTTTTTTTTTTTTTTTTTTTTCATACCAATCCCAGTTCTTACTCCCTCCACTTCCTTCATTGCCTCCACCTGGCCTCCAATCTCACTCCCCATCCACTCCTCAGAGAGGGTAAGTCACATTGCTCTGGGGAAGGTCCTAGGCCCTCCATACTTTATCTAGGCTGAGCAAGGTAATCCATCCAAAGAGAATAGGTTTCAGAGAGTAGGGATAAATCCTGGTGCCACTGACAGTGGCCCCGCAGTCTGCCCGAGCCATACAACTGTCACTCACATTCAGAGGGACTAGTTTGAACCTATGCTGTTTCCTTCCCTGTTCGACTGGAGTTGGTGAGCTCCCATTAGCTCAGGTAAACTATTTCAGTGGGTGTACCCATCATGATCTTGATTTTTCTCTTATTTTCACTCTTTCCACTCTTTCAACTGGACTTTGGAGCTCAGGCCACTGCTCTGATTCAGGTCTCTGTCTCTGTTTCCATCAGTTGCTGGATGAAGTTTCTATGGAGATATTTAAGATATTCATCAGTCTGACTACGTGGCAAGGCCAGTTCTGGCACCATCT
This sequence comes from Chionomys nivalis, assembly GCF_950005125.1. Taxonomy (NCBI): domain Eukaryota; kingdom Metazoa; phylum Chordata; class Mammalia; order Rodentia; family Cricetidae; genus Chionomys; species Chionomys nivalis. The sequence continues at coordinate 13,425,079 of NC_080100.1, read as the reverse complement.
TCTCTATTGCTTAGGGTCTTAACTGGGGTCATCCTTGTGGATTCCTGGGAATTTCTCTAGTGCCAGGTTTCTTGCCAGGCCCATAATGACTTCCTCAACAAAATATCAGTTTCCTGCTCTCATCTCTGTCCTTCCTCCATCTCGACTATCCCATTCCCTCAAGTTCTCCTACACCCTCCTCCCCTTGTTCCCTCCTCCTTCCCTTTCATCCTCCCTACTACACCCACCCCCATGCTCCCAATTTTGTCAGGCAATTTTGTCTATTTCCCCTTTCCAGGTGGATCTATACATGTTTTTCTTAGGGTTCACCTAGCCACTTAGCTTCTAGGATCATGAACTCTTGACTCACAATCCTTTGCTTTACAGCTAGTATCCACTTATGACTGAGTACATACCATGTTCATCTTTCTGAGTCTGGGTTACCTCACTCAGGATGTTTTTTTCTAGTTTAATCCACTTGAATGCAAATTTCAAGATGTCATTGTTTATTTATACCACTGAGTACTCTAATGTGGAATGTACCACATTTTCTTTATCCATTCTTCAGTTGAGGGGCATCTAGATTGTTTCCAGCTTCTAGCTATTACAAATAATGCTGCTATGAACATACTTGAACAATTGTCCTTGATATATGATTGAGCATATTTTGGGTAAATGCCTAAGAGTGGTATTGCTGGGTCCTGAGGTAGGTTGATTCTCAATTTTCTGAAAAACTGCAATACTAATTTCCAAAGTGGTTATACAAGTTTGCATTCCCACGCCAATGGAGGCGTGTTCCTTTACTCCACATCCTCTCCAGCATAAGCTGCCATTGGCACTTTTGATTTTAGTTATTATTACAGGTGTAAGATGGTATCTCAGAGTTATTGATTTGCATTTCCATGATGGCTAAGGATGTTGAACATTTTATTAGGTGTCTTTCAGTCATTTGAGATTCTTCTGTTGAGAATTCTGTTTAGTTCTGTACCCCATTTTTGATAGGGTTATTTGGAATTTTAATGCCTAATTTCTTGAGTTCTTTATATATTTTAGAGATCAGTTCTCCATCTGATGTGGGGTTGGTGAAGATCTTTTCCCATTCAGTAGGTTGCCTTTTTGTCTTGTTGACTATGTCCTTTGCTTTACAGAAGCCTTCAGTTTCAGGAGATCCCATTTATTTATTGTTCCTCTCAGTGTCTGTGCTACTGTCATTATATTTAGGGTGTGTTCTCCTATGCCCATTCATTGAAGACTACTTCCCACTATCTCTTCTATCAGGTTCATTGTGGTCACATTTATATTGAACAGACTGGATTTTAAAACAAAACTAATATATGTTAAATAGAGATTAGTAAAATCTCATTTAAAGAATAGATTATTTATCTTACTTTGATCAAGAACAAAATTGCTAGTATTATGGTTGTCCATCTTAGGGTTGGAAAAAAGATAAATTCATATCTATAAATAGCAGATTATGAGTATTTTCAAAATAATGCATTTATCTGTCTAGTAATTTTGTATGTCTTAAGTGAGTTTATGTGCACTACAGATGTACAGCATCCAGCAAAGGCCAGAAAAGAGTGTTAGGGCCCCGGGATCTATAGTTACAAGCAATCATGAGCATTCCCGTGGGTGCTGTGAACTGAACAGGGTCTTTTACAAAAGCAGTAAGTATACTGACCTCTGACCATCTTTCCAGTATCCACCTGACACTTACCAATTGAGATTTTTTCATTACTTATTAGATTTCCACTATTAAAATAAGAATTTACCATATACTCTCTCCTTAATTTTTCTTGTCCTATTTTTAATCATTATCCTTACTTCTTACTTTTCTCATTATACTTCCAGCTCTAGTAAGCATAATTAAGTTTTTCTTATTTCTACTTTGTTGAAGCTTTCTTTACTTTCCTCTTGTATTTTGAGCATGTCAGTACTTATGGCATTCTGTTGTGACTGCTTGCCTGCTAATTTTCAGTAATCTTGCAAGATTTGCTTTTCTTTGTCAAGATTGATTCTCTCCTTACCTAGAATATCATGCATGCATTAGAGAGGTATAATTAAAATTCATGGCAAAACTTTTATGACTCTGAGTACATTATTGTCCTGCAAAAGAGTATATTTAAAAATATATTCATATATATATATTTATATATACATATATGTATGTATGCCAATAAACAACCATTGAAAATAAAAAGGCCATGAATTTGAAAAAGATCAAGAAGGGTGACATAGGATGACTTGGAGGAAGTAACTGGGAAGGACATGTAATCTAATTATATAAATATAGCATAATTATTGTTAAAATTTTCCAGCCTTAGAGGCCTCTCTGCTGATGCAATAATCCAAATTAAAGCAAATCAAACCAAATTAGAAAAGGTCCAGGTTTAATAGATCCCAGAACTCCTGGGAGGCCCTTCAGGAAACCACAGAGGAAGGGAAAAAAATGGGGAGATCACATGTTTGTTCTCTGGGGGGCAGTTTAAAAATCCTGTGGGAGTGGTCTTGACCCTTTTTGCAAAGGGGTCACTATTTGATGGGCTTTCTTGGAGGTGGAGTCTGGACTATGGCAACTCCCAGGGGAAGGGTCGTGAAATGGACCTTTCCACCCAACATTCCTAAATGGATGCCAGGAGCTGGGGGCAAAGCCCCATTCAAACATTCCAGACTCTTTGGATAAGAATGTTATGGGCTGAGGTGATACTTCTAACCAAACATTCTAGACTCCTTGTATAAAGGGGTGCCAGGGAGCTAAGATGACACTTCCAACCAAACATTCCAGACTCCTTGCATAAAGGGGGTACAGACTCAAATCTGGCTATTTTCTGCAAGTATGGTGAGACATGGGAGAGGGGAGATCTAGGATTTGGTGAGCTCATGCTCAGCAAAAGGTGTGGTTGGAGAGGCATCTGGTTTACTGCCATCCTGGAGACCTCAGGCATCTGTTCCTTGAGGGAGATAAGAAGGCAGGTAGTTAGAAAAAAAAAAAAAACTATATATATTTTTAATTGGCCCATGAATGGGGCTAGTCATGGGAAGGGCCATTAACTGCTAGAAAGAATGAGACAGAGAACTGCCCTGGTTGTACAGGGGAGACACAGGTGTATAAGTGAGACACATGAGCAGATATGCCCTTTAAAACCAGATTAGTTGGTTAGTGTCCTTTTGAGCCTGGAGAGTTGGTACCAATGGTGAAGTCCCAGGATCTGGTGCAGGTGTTAGTGTTGTCTGGAGGGCCCTTTGTAAGTTGGTCTTGGCCCAGACAGTAGGAGTGACCTGTAAAATATGCTTGAAAATGGGTGGGGTTAAAATAGGCTCTGGAGATGGTTAGTTTTTTCCAGACCTGACTTTTTGATAAAGCAGCAGAACTTTTCCCAGAAACCTGTAGGTATTTGAAGGCAACTGAAACAGGAACATTTTAGAAGACAATTAAAGGGAATTGGGAACTCTGGATCTTTGAAGATACAACTGAAACCTGTGAATCCTGGATTTGAAGTCTACAAAAGAGGCATACCTGTCTGTATTTTAGGAGAAAACTTAACAAATGAAGTAATGAGTTACCAGCACCTTAATTCGTCAAATGCCATTAGACAGATCTGGGAGGGATAAATGAGCAGAAATGAGACAGTTTCTTTTAGTTACACAGGCAATCCCATGTCTCTCTGTAATAGTCTTTGATGAACACCAGTCTAAGAAACAGTACCTGCCATTCGTTAGCTGCTGAGTCCAAGATTTTCCTGTGGGGGGAAGATTTAGTCTACCTGTCTTGGCAGGATGAAATGATCCATCCCCTGGTGTAGTGTTGAGGAAGCTAATGATGTTGAAGTCCCCTTTTTATTGTGTGATTGACTTTGCCATATCCAAAGGCAAGCATCCAGGCAGAAGATCTTTTGTAACAACATAACTTCTTAGCCGGGCAGTGGTGGGGCACGCCTTTAATCCCAGCACTTGAGAGGCATAGGCAGGCGGATCTCTGTGAGTTCGAGACCAGCCTGGTCTACAAGAGCTAGTTCCAGGACAGGCTCCCCCCCCCCCCAAAAAAAAAAAAAAACATATCTTCTTGGAGGAGCTATAGGATGCTGCTGTCCTGTCTCTGTGTTATAAGCTCTTTTGTTAAATGCCATGCTCTCAGATCTGTAAAGACACTTGAGAATTGGGAACCATTATCTGTTAGTTATATTTAAATTATGCATATAAATTAAATTTAGACATGTGTTTTACCCAGTTAGTAACAGCTTTCCAGTGCTAGTAAATGTAAGGAGATTAAAAGGAATATTTTAGTAAGTTATAGAATTTTGAAGGCAGAATGTCTTCTTGGTAGGTCCAGCACACATGGGTACACTTACCAAAAATGGAACTGAGGTCAAAATGGCAGCTACCCACATGTTCGTATCTTTTTAGAGCTGTTGTAATCTGGAGTTACAAGTTTTACAGATCTTAAAACATGGGAACATACACACAGAGAAATAAAAGAAGCATACTATGGAAACAAACACACATACACACATAGACATAAAAGCATAGTGTGGCCACATTATTTTAATAGACAAATAAAACTTTTTTTAGAAACATGTGTCAGCTGACCAACTTAGAAGCCAGGGAAGCACACAGGTGGTCCCATTAAGGACCAGATTAGCAGATGCTCCAAGAGGGAACAGAAATGTAAGGACAGAAGACCTATATAGATCATATTCATTGTAGAGTGTCCCAACAGGAGACAAACAGCAAACAGCTAAAGAAACTAGGAGGAGGGGGGACACAGGAAAAGACAGCAGCCGGAAACCAAAGGCGGTTAGAGACTTGTTTGTTTTACAATAGGTGTTCCATAGCCCCAACTTCAAAGAATTTTTGTAAAAGGCAGCCCAAGGGCATTTGGAGATCAGGCCTCCAATTGCAAGCGTCCATTTTTACAAGTCTATGTCAAGTTCGGGAACTCAGTGCCTACCACAAGCTTCCACAGTGGTAAGAGTCAAAAAACAGAGGGGCTTGAGAACTTCTTAGAGGACCATCTCCGTGAGAACTTCTTAGAGGACCATCTCCGTGCCACGGAATCCAGCCATGGTGAGGACTGCCTGGCTGCTTTTAGTCAGGTCAGGAATCTGGTCCAGGCTGCTACTTCAGCAGACTACCCAACAAACAAATAGGCCCTATGCCCTAGGGGCATGTACTTGAAAAAAGGGAATTTACCAGATGAAGCCAATCTTAGCCTGGCAGAAAACAGGGTGAGAAGAGTGTTTTTTGTTTGTTTGTTTGTTTGTTTGTTTGTTTGTTTTTCCAACATCTAGCCCTCCCTGGGCCAGTGGGAAAAACAACCCATCTGGTGGGACAACCAGATGTTAAGTTTTTCTGACCCAGTAAGCCACTCTGCTGAGGCAACAATCCAAATCAGACAAAATCAAACCAAATTAGAGAAGCCCTAGGTTTAAAGGATCCCAGCATTCCCAGGAGGCCCTCTGGGAAACCGTGGAGAAGGAAAAGGAAAACCAGAGAGACTATGTGTTTGTTCTCTGGAGGGCAGTTTAAATAGCTTGTGGGAATGGTCTTGACCATCCCTAGCTTGGGGTCAATGTTAGGCAGGCTTTCTTGGAGGTGGAGTCTGGACTATGGCAACTCCCAGAAGAAGGGGCTTGAAATGGAGTTTTCCACCCAATATTCCACAATGTATGCCAGAATGTTGGGTGAAGCCCTACTCAAATATTCGAGACTCTGGATAAGGGTGTTAGGTGCTGAGGTGATGCTTCCAACCAAACATTCCAGACTACTTGTATAAAGAGGGCAGGAAGCTGAGGTGACACTTCTAACCAAACAATTGTATTAACCAAAAATAAAAAAAAAAAATTAAAAGTAATAGATTTATGTTCATCCTGGTCTATAATTCTTCTCTCAGTATACATTCACAATATATATTGTGTATAAACTATTTGTGTGCATTATTTTTGTGATTTTGTAGAAAATCTTATAATCTCTATAGAATTATTGAAATTCTAGGCAATTCCAAACTTCTATTCCCTGTTGCCTCTCCAAGGCTTTGAGTTCCAGAATCTTCTTCTGGATGTTTTCTCTTCATTGTCTTTATAAATTTCTCTCAGATGCATCTCTTTTTTGTTTTTGTTTTATTAATAAAATAAATAATATATCACATCTGCTTCTGACCCTCTACTTGTCTCTCAAACTATAGATGCTTGTGAAGCACCATTAGATTATATTGCTGAAAACAATACAGTACATATTTTGTGAAATACTTTAAGAGTCTCATGGCTTAGAAAGTTTGAAACAATTCACATTTGACATTCTTTAAACCAATATAAATTTACTGCTTTGAGAAAAGTCACATTTGTTGAAAGCATTATGTGAAAACCAGTTCAACTATAAAATCATCTATTGGCATCCATACTATATTTTTAAAAAGTTGGAAATAGAGGAATCAAAATGTATAAAAACATAATATAATAATGTTCCGGATAGAAATTGCCTAATGTATAAAAGAGTTACTAAGCATTTTCTGATAGGTTAGGATTGTTGAATTTTTATAAGAAAAAACAAAGGGTCCAGTGAATTTTATAAATGGTATACACCCATTATAGAAAATTTACCACAGAATACCTACAGAGAAATGAGCCATTGATTTTTAACCCCTATGATATCATTTAATTTGGCTAGTTTATCCTTCCAGATTTACTTAAATAACTCTTTGAGTCTCTAGTTTCATTCCCTAGAAGAGGGTATCAATACCTCTCTTCTTTGTTTATTAAGATCTTCATAGGTCACAGGTGTACACAGTTAAAAAGAAGGGACACGTTAGCAACTCAACTTGGGTAATTGATAGAGAGGAAAGTGCTGATTTTAATTCATCAAATGTTTTTTCCAAGCAGTTCCTTTTTATAAAGCTCTATTCCTCTGGCTAGTTTATAATACCTTAAGTCACTTGGAGGTACTTGGAGCACATCAGAAAGGAGGCACTAGTTAATGTGATTAACTCATTCTATGCAAGTAATGGAATAAGAATACAGTGTAGCTACAAAAAAAAATGAAGTAATAGACAGGGTTTCCCAAGTTCTGATTTTCATTCACCATTTTTAGCTTCTTCACTCATTTAAAAAAATCAAGGAAAACATTTAATAAAATTTAGATTAGGGTTAATTGGTAATGATAGGGAAGACAACAAAATGGTGGCACAAATGGAGGTATTCAACTCTAAATTCAAAGCATCCACCTTTGGGGAAAATTCCTTGAAAAATGCATTGAAATCACTTATTACTTTGAAAGGGACCCTAAACAAGACCTCACTATATATTCTGTTAATTTTAGACAATAACTGCATTCCAATGTGTTCAATGATTTTTAAAGTTTACCAAGATAATCTGATGTTGCCACTTGTAAAAAAAGAATCTAAGATTCACAAGAATACTTAGAAAACAGTTTAAATCCAATTAGAACTATATATAGAAATGGGACTTCTCACATCTGTAAGGTGGACAGTAAATATTTATTTCTGAGTGATACTTGCTAATACTCAGCTTCCTAATTGTTTTTCTGTATTGGGTAACAGCCTAAAAATCATTTTGATGTGATTGCACTTTTCAAACTTTAACAATAGACTATCTGAGAGCAAATGTTTGCTTCACTAAGTGTTCCAGATCCTTGTAAATTGCTTTGAATTTTTTTTTAAATAAGTCTGCAAGTCTTTGCTTCTAGTTAACTGGTACCCATATGATACTCTCTTCTTTATATATCAATCAGCTTACGTTACCAACATGTATCTTATGTGAATAGGTATCTTGAACATTTTCATCCTCATTATGTGTTAAAACTTTAGCATTTAATAAAGAAGATGGTGGTCTATATCTTACGGGTTATTTATTGCTACTCTTCTCATGTCTGATCTTAGGGATGAAACCCATAATTCCTGGGGAGGGACATGATGAGTCATCAATGTGAAGTACTGAATAGCTCAAGAATCATAACTAGACGTTCTGTAACAGTATTCTCGACATCCCTAAAGTTCAACCCTTTAATAAAGTTTCTCATATTGTAATGAACAACAACCATAAAATTATCGCATTGCTATTTCTAAGTCTAACTTTGCTACTGCTATCAATTGTCATATAGATATCTGATCTGCAGGATATTTCATATGTGACCCCAAATGGGTCATAGCCAACAGGTTAACAATCACTGTTCAATAAAATCTGTAGTGCCTAGACTTTATAACAGACATATCTGAATTAACTTGAGTTTCAGAAAAAATATTTTAAGTCTTTTGCTGCATTATATCACATGAACATTACTTAACTAGAAAATGTCATATTGAAAAAAGATGGGATAAAATGGACAATCCTCACTGCAGAAATCTTCTAGCAGTTGCTATGCATTTATGTCACAATGCCCAAATTAAAATCCATTTTGAGTAAGGGAAAGAATAATTATCCCCATTTTAATTAAGCAAATACTACACAGACCATATTACAATTAGAATGGAGACCACAAGTCAGATGAATGATGCGGAGGAGGAGGAGGAAAAGAAGAGGAAGGGGAACTGATGATTGAAGTTGTAAGAATCACAGAATGCCATGGTTGGCTTCATAAGTGCCTCTGCTTTATAGTGGCTAAAATTATTTCCATTTTCAAAAATAATTTTTCTTCTAAATAACATGTATTCCCAGCAATAGTGGCACAGTTCTTTAATCCCAGCACTCTGGAAGCAGGGGCAGGCAGATCTCTGGGTTTGGGACAAGCCTGGGCTACACAAAAACCCATGTCTAGAGAGCACAAACACACGAAGAGTAGGTATAATAATTCTTTCCAATTGTTATTGTAGCATGGATGAATTACAAAATATTAATGATAGCATAGGGAAAGGTGAAGCAAACTGATGAGGATTTTGTAGCATCATTCTAAAGCATCTACTAAAACACATCACCATTTATCTTAAAGGCAAAGATTGATTTACTTGTGTTGAAGGATCTATGAGTAAAAGAACTGAGTTATCTAGCTCAGAAACTTTTCAATTGGCATGTATTCTTAACTGGTATGCTTGAAGAGTTTAATAATTTTAAGATTATATTTAAGAGTTAATGAAGAGGGATATCCTTATATCATTCAGAGCTTGTCCTGTCACCTACCAGCTTCCTCTCCTGTGGCAGTCTTCATGGTCTTAAGCTAAAGATAAGTCCTAGAATTTGCCTTGCAGTACCCATATTTCTACCTAAAAAAAAAAATAACAAGACTTGCTCGGTCTAGATACAGAAAGGAAGCTGGGCGGTGGTGGCGCACGCCTTTAATCCCAGCACTCGGGAGGCAGAGGCAGGCGGATCTCTGTGAGTTCGAGACCAGCCTGGTCTACAAGAGCTAGTTCCAGGACAGGCTCCAAAACCACAGAGAAACTCTGTCTCGAAAAACCAAAAAAAAAAAAAACCAAAAAAAAAAAAAAATAGATACAGGAAGGAGGGTTTTGGTCCTGCATCAAGCAATTTAACAGTCTTTGTTGACTCCCCATGGGAGGCCTCACCCTCTCTGAGGAGTAGATAGGGAGTAAGGTGGAGGAAGTTGGGAAGAGTGGTAGGAGGGGACAGAAGGAACTGGGATTGAAATGTAAAATAAAGATTGTTTTAAAAAAATAAAATTTTTAAAAAAATGTTTGGAGATGTGGAGGAAGTCAAAAAATAGAAATCAGTTCACAGCAGCAAAAGCTCATATCGAATGAAGGACAACTTCAAGCTTTAGAAAACATCTAATGTCCCATGCATGCAATTTTTATGAATCTGAGAAAAGTGTTTTGTATATTTATGGTGGGAGCTTTAACAAGCTAAGGATATTAACTTTGGGGCTGTCTGGGCATTTCCATACACTGCTAATATACTACAGTTTTGAAATTATGTGCACATGAATTAATAAAAATACTTCCTGTTAAAAAATAACAAGACCAGTACTTATTCTAAATATACCTGTACATGGACAGCAACTGAAACAATGAACTGAAATGCATTTTTCACATTGAACTACTTAGTGTTCTTCAGCATGGAGCTTGTATGGCAGGACCAGGTATACCCTATGACTATGTTTCTATTTTCAGAACGTGACTTTTCAACGTGGGCCAAATCAAATTAATGGATGAATAGCAATTGTTTGTGTTCTAGCACTTATGTTCTAGCACATAAACAAGCAGTTTATGTCAGGGCTGCTCTTACTATTAAGAAAATGCAAAAAATGGCTTATATTAATGTATTAACATATTATGAGATTAGTGTATCTCATATAGAAAGGTAGGAGGCAAAGAAGTATTAGAAGAAGGGAAATAATGAGAAAATGAAATAAAAGGAAAGGCAAATTAAAAAGAAATGGAAGGACAGAAAACATACCAAAGATGCTGAAGAAAACTCAGCAACCTCACAGTTTTCACCATGCCCATCGCTTTTTAATGAGAAAATAAACCTACCAGCATGAATGGTGTTTCTTTGAGAAACTAAAATACAATGATTGGGTGAGTTAAACCTGCTTCTGAATCTGTGAGAGTAAAACAACTTTAGTCCTATTACAATTACCCTCTGTCAAAATGTGTGGAAAGAAGAGAGAGACATTATCCTTTTCCTGAGGTACTGTGATGGAACTGTAGCCCTCGACACGGTATTCTCTTCAGCCTGTCATAAGAACTTCCAGGAAAGATATAATAGTACATTTTCACCACAATAATTCTAAGAATTCTGTTTTATGTAAATGGTTAACATGTAGATGTAACACCTTTATTTTTTTTTCGTTAAATTAATCTCCTCAGGACATTTGTAGAGCTATTAGCATTGAGGTAGAGAACGTCATTAGGTAGTGACAGTTAGCATCCCTATGGGAGAGAAATATGCATAGCTACTTTAGGGTGTGCCTTGAGAAGCCTACCCAATGATATTACCTTATTACTATAGCCAATATTTCCCTAAATTTCAAAGGTATTTTCCCCCTCAAGTCATGAAACATGTCTCCATTACCATGTAGCTTTAGAATAACTGAATGATTGGCATGTTTTGAAAAGACGGTTAATATCTGCTTTTTTTAATCAAAAGCATGGAGGTGAAATTGAGAGTTACAGAAATTACCTCTAAAAGAAAATGGTAGTGAAAAGACTCAAAATTGAACATGTATTTATTGCTGTATTTGGTAAACGCTTTAGGCAACGACTGTATTTCACTTTTTTATTTTATACTATTAAGTTATCTAACAGCATTTCTTAAGAAAAATGGTTTTCTTATGTTAAAAATGACAAAGAAATAATTTGTTTGAATGTGTGCATCTGTATATGTGTGATTCATGTACTTATTAATGAAGGTATTCATACATCTGTGTGCTGGTGCCAGAAGTAGACTTCGGGTTGTTAGTCCTCAAAGCCCTGTTCCCTTTATCCTTTGAAACAAAGACTCACAGTTACTCAGAAGCTTATCATGTTTGATAGGTGGACTGGCTAATAAACTTAGGATGTGGCCTGTCTCTCCAGCACTTTCTCCCAGTGCTTGAATTACGGGCACGTGTGTTGGAATGTTTACTTGGTTACTGGGTTTAGGAACTCAAGGACTCATGCTTAAGTTAGAATTATCAAAAAAAAAAGTGTTGGGGATAAAACTTATATAATGAATGCTGAAGCTAAATCACTTTGGCTTGATTTATTTGCCAAAGGGCATCAATGAAGAAAGAAAGAAAGAAAGAAAGAAAGAAAGAAAGAAAGAAAGAAAGAAAGGAAGGAAGGAAGGAAGGAAGGAAGGAAGGAAGGAAGGAAGGAAGGAAGGAAGGAAGGAGAAGAAAGAGAGAGAGAGAGAGAAAGAGAGAGAGAGAGAGAGAGAGAGAGAGAGAGAGAGAGAGAGAGAGAGAGAAAGAATAATGAAAACTCAGGTATCTACTTTTCTCTATTTTTTTGAAGTGGAACTCCTATTACCAGACTTCAAAACCCAAGGGATTACAATTATAGACTTGAACTGATTAAACAGGTCAATGGACTTTTGAAGACTAGTCTGGGAGTACTCCCTATTATCGTGTCACTATGGTTACATTAATTTCCAAGTACAAGACATCCAATTACTTGGGACAGTTTTCAATAGTATAAAGAGAACACCTTAGAAGGCATGAAAACTCTCATATGTCATGAGATTGGCTAGAAAGAGGATCATCTATTGAAGATATCCAGACCCTATTATGATTCTCAGCTTTTATACCCTGATATAAGACCACAGCAGCAGAAGGCAGAGGAGTTAACCTTTAAAACCATGAATAGAGAATCACATTAAGCAATATCAACAAAGGCATGTGCTTAGCTTATTACCAGGGCAAATGTTCTAACAGCAAATGCTAGCAGAAATATAGTCGGAAGATAATCCTAACTGTCAGGAGAAGAGCAGATAAAGATTGTAGCACATTTATGTGAGTTATTCCTAGGTATGAACTTTCATCAAATAAATTTCCTATTCAAAATATGAGCTTGAAAATCATACCCCAAATGGTACAGCGGTTAATGAGGTAGACTGGCAGAAAAGAAAAATTTGGTAACAAATGTTGCCACTCAGATCAAACCTGCCTGCTGAGTATATTTCCTGGTAAATAGTCTGCTCATTTAGACACCTTTATACCGTACTGAGCAAAATGAAAGTTAAACATCTTTCTGCACAATAAAGAAATTCTATATTCCCAGAATTTCTCCCATTCCAAATCCCGTTTAATTTTTCAAAACCTACAGATACTGTTCGATATGAGTTAAAAACATATACCAAAAGCCTGAAGGTAAAATCAGGGAAAGCAAAAGAGAACAATGTGAAGAGTTCTAGCTGCTGTTGCTGTTTTTCTTTTGTTTTGTGTGCATTTAACTCATAGAGACACGACCTGGCTTCAATGCCCAGGCAGGCCTTGAACTTGTGCTCAATTTTCCTTCCCCTCTTGAGTGCTACGACCACAAGTGTGTATCTATGTCCAATTTGTAATCTCAATTACTTATCCAAATTAGTCACTGAAAGACATATGTGAAAAATACATTTAATTGTTTCAACTTTTTCCAAAATTTTACTTATCTGTACTATGAGGATATTTCTCATTCCCCATCACTGATCTGAAATGATAAGATTGTGTTGAAAATGACAATTACTTTTACTACGCAGAGATATGAGAACTACCATGCCTAGAGCTATGACGATATGACTCATATCTGTGGTCACATGTTACAGAAGGTGGTGTATTTATATGTATTCCTATTACTTACAAATAGTATGAACAATCTTCTTACAAAAGTAACATTGCTTTCTTAGTTCTATTCAACACTACAATTATCCTTTTATCCTTCTTCTTAAAAGTTATGTTTAATGTTCTGTCATGACAATGCTGACTCACCAGAAAAACATGACAGCGTTATGAGAGCATAAGAAAAAAATTGCTCTTTAAAACAAAATAATAGATTTTCCTAAATTTAAACAGTAGAAAAATCAACAAGAAAATCACATGAGCTATTTATTTAGTCATCTCCTTTATTGTCCTACCCTTCTGTGTAACTATTGTCTGTAATGTTTCATGACATTAGTCAGTAGACTGAGTTTTCTCAGGAAGAAGCAAGAAAACCACCCACTGAAGTGCACAGTCATTTCGAAAATAAAATTCTATGATACTGACTCATCTCCCTGAGCAGTTATCATGAGACGTTAACAATCTGCTAATGACAACATTTAAAATGAAGGGTTCTAAACCCTACTGGATTCGTAAATGTAACTTTGGAGCTTCATCTCAGAAGGCAAAAGAAATGACAATGATTAGAACTCAACAAACCCCACTTGATTTTTATGACCTTATGATGTTTTTAATTTAATGAAATATAACTATCATATACTAACACCGAGAAAGCAGTCCAGAGATAAAATGAAAAACTGAAAAGACTGTGTTTTTAAACAAAAGAGGGAACATAATTGAGAGCCACAATTCTAGAGTCAATTTGTGAGCATTCGTGCAACATTTTTACCATTTTATTATATGTGTCCATTGTCATGTTATGTAACTTATTCTTAATTACATAAAACAACACAATATCTTTCCTGTCATTCAAGATCGATATATAATCTCATTTAAAGAGCCTTGATTATGATACAAAGTCTTTACATACTTGATAGATTTATGAGTAGATTTAAATGGAGACATCTATTTATTCCATGCTTTGAAGGGAGTATAAAAAGTAACTGGACTCAAAACACACATTTCTATTGAGTAACACTCCTCTCCTTGCCTCCCTTGTGGCGCTGCAAGAGGACAGAGAGTCACTTGAACTGGCATCTATGAGGAAGGTTTTATGGGAAGGATATATTTTTCATGGGGACTCTTTCAGAGAATCTATTTAGAGATTGTGGACAAATATGCAGTGTTTTCTGGGAAGTAAGGCTCTTGTTACTCTCCAGTTTTATGTGCCTTATAATGTATTCTACAAAACTCTTTAAGAAAATAAAAGAAAAAACTTTTTATTTCAATGAAGAATAAGCACTGATCCATGAGGAGTTTTTGTTTGTTGCTAGTTGGAACAGAAGCTTAATCATTGGCAGCTTGCAAATGGAGCACACGTTCACATCCAATCAGCAGCCTCTCTTTTACTTGCAACAAATCATCTCTGGTTTATGTACAGTTCATTAAATGTTAGTTTCATTCCAGTTCTAAGCCCTCTGAAAGTCTTGTTCCTCCTACTTAACACAATATTCTATTTATTTTCTCAGAAGCCCTGTGGTAGAGCTTGGCCAATGCCCTAGCTGTAAAGTTCTTTCTGTAATTTAGAAGCCTAACACCAGTGCAATACTTCCATTTCTGCATTTTCTTTTGGTCAGCTTGTTTTGTGGGAACGTATCTCCAGATTGATACCCAATATTGGTTTCTAAAGAAATACAAAAGAAAATACTGCTTATAAATATATTTATGTTTCATCCAAAAAACAAGGCCAGACACCTTTAAATTCTAATCTAGTTATTTAAAAGCTTGAATTATGGCAAAGTTCAGATGCAGAACTGCAGCTAATACCCCTTTTTGTCCTTTCCTTCTGTCTTTTTTTTCTCTACATGTGGTTATGCTTATTTTTTCTTCTATATATCTACCATCTCTGTTTATGTCGGGAACACATTATTTATCAGGCTGAGTAATGTAACTATGCCATCCTAATGAGTATCAGTAGGAAAGACAGCCAATATTTCTCTGTTGTAAATAAAGAAACTGATGAACTGAGCAGTGGCCACTAGCCCATATCTAAGTCTGCTTACCAGTTACTAAAGCTGGTCAACTCTCCTGGTTGAGTGTGGTGGGTAAGCCATCCTGCAGTGTGTCTTTTATAACTATTCATTCTCCCTTTTTAATACTTTGATACATATCCCTTACTAAACTTAAAAATCAATTTCCAAACATGATGTTTGAAGAAACAAGCTTATATAAATATTGTTTGCCTCTCAAAATTCCTAAAAAGAACCCTGAAATTCCAAGAATGAAAAAATTATATAAAACCATTAATTAGTGTTACGTAAAATGGAATCATACAGTGAAATCAGAGTCAAAAGTAAAATAACCAACTGTAGATGGTAGAGGGGCATTGGAATGACTTTGGCTTCTTGCTTTGGGAGGTTTCTTAATGTGTTCAAGACATAGTTTCTATTATGATATATGCATTTTAATATCTGCAACAATTCTAGAAATTCATTATCTGGCCCAATACTATTCTAACAAACAATAGTAAAATCCAGATTATCTCACTGAATGAGATGTCAGTGCTGAAACAATTAATATTGGCTACACTATAAAGTGAAAAATTTTCAAATGTTGGAAGTTAATGTCTGACCAATTTTAATACTTAATAATATGACAAGCTACTGGTTATAAACACTGAAGTTCCCTGGATGGCATAGATTGTTCCAAAGGCCTCAGTATTGCTTCCTGAAAATAAAAGTGGGGCACATGTTTAATTATATAATAGACCTTTATACTTTAATGCAGAAGCAATCAGCATGTGATAATTAGTGGCTGTGATAATTAGTGCCAAGTTTACATTGCTTACCCTTACCACAAAGTCCTCTGAAAGAAGTGCACATGCAAGATGATTCGCTGGAGCCTCTCTCTTGGTTTTTCAGAATTGAAGTGATTGAGAGTGTGTGTGCCTGTGTGTACACCAATATGAAAAAAGATCAAAGATAGATAGATAGATAGATAGATAGATAGATAGATAGATAGATAGATTAGATAGAGCGAGAGAGGAGGGAGGAGAGAGGAGAGAGAGAGAGAGAGAGAGAGAGAGAGAGAGAGAGAGAGAGAGAGGTGGAGATTTATTTTGGGGATTTGATTCTCACAGCTGTGGAGACTAGAAAGCTGAGACCCAGGAAACCAGATGAAGCAGATGTTATATTTTCAATTATAACTGAAAATCTAAAAGAACAAGTAATCAGATTATACAGTTTAAGCTAAAGGATGAATCTTGGAGCAAATGTAGAAGAATTCTGATGACACAAAACAGTGAAAATCAAATAGGGAAGGAAATTATTTTTTCTTTTGTTTTTCAAATATTATTAGCTTTTATTTTTATTATTGTTATTGAAAATAAATTCTTCTACCATACAATATATCCCAACTAAAATTTACTATTCTTGCAGAACAGAGTGGAGGTTCCTTCCATGCCTGCCCCAGACTGACATCTCTCACTCCATGAGTTGTGAAGATTTAGTCCTCAGCAATTGGGCCCCACTGTCTGTTTTCAGAGAGATGCCATCTGCGTGTTTAGGGATCTCCAAGGGAAACCCCTCAGTCAATCCATTATATAACCCAGTCCAGCACTGGAAGCCTTGCCTTTGTCCATAAGATGGCTAGTTCAGACTCTGTGTCCTCCGTTTCTAGGAGTACTCATAAGTGTCACCCTCATGGATTCCAGAAAGTTTCTGCAGCACTAGGCTTGCACACCACTCCCTAGGGCCCCCGATTCACAACTGTCTCTTCCTTTATTCTCTTTCTCCATCTCTCCACTCCACCTAGTCGTTCCTGATTCCATCCCCATGGACCCCCAGTCCACACACTAAATCTATAGTATTTCTCCATTCCAGAGAGATCTTTGTGTTCCCTGCTCTAGCCCTCCTTGTTACTTAGCAGCTCTGGGTCTGGGGATGATAGCATAGTTATCGTTTATGTCACAACTAATATCCACTTATGAGTACAGACCATATTTGCCCTTCTGGGTCTGAGTTATCTCATTCGGAATGAATTTCTCTAGTTACAACCACGTGCCTGCAAATTTCATAATTTTTAATAACTGAGTAACACTCCATTGTTTAAATATACCACATTTTCTTTATCCACTCTTCAGTTGTAGGACATTTAGCTTGTTTCCAGTTTCTGGGTATTATGAATAAAACCAAAATGAACATAACTAAGCAAGTGTTTTTGTGATAGGATGGAGTGTTCTTGGAGTATGTGCCCAAGAGTGGTAAGCTGTGTCTTGCGGTAGATAGATTCCCAGTGTTTTGATAAACCACCATGTTGATTTACATAGTGACTGTTTGAGTTAGTACTCCCATCAGCAATGAAAGAGTTTTTCTCTTGCTCCACATCTTCACCAGCATGAACTGTCATGGGTATTGTTGACCTTACCCATTCTGACAAGTGTAAGATGAAATATCAATGGAATTTTGATGTGCATTTCCATGATGGCTAAAGATGTTGAACATTTCTTTAAACATTTCTCAGTCATTTGAGATTCCTCTCTTCAGAATTTGCTGCTTAAATCAGTACTCTAATTCTAAGTAGATTTTTTGATTTTTTTTTAGTATATAATTCTTAAATTCTCTATGTTTATTAATCCTCTATCAGATATGGAGTTGCTAAAAACATTTTCCCACTCTATAGGTTGCTGCTTTGTCTGATTGATGGTGTTCTTCATCTGGAAAAGATTTTCAGCTTCATGGGGTTCCATTTATTAATATTTGTTTTTATTGACTCCACTTCCATTGTTCTGTTCAGAAAGTTGTCTCCTGTGACAATTGAATTCAAGGCTATCCCTCCTTTCTCTTCTATCAAGTTTAAGGAAGAATTCGAATTATCATTATTTGCAGATGATATTGTAGCATATATTAGTGACCCTAAAAATTACACCAGGGAATTCCTACAACTAGTTAACACTTTCATCAAAGTGGCTGGGAATAAGATTAACAACAACAACAACAACAACAACAACAACAACAAAGAAAACAGAGAGAAAAGGTCATTATTCTTATAAACAATGACAAAGGGACTGAGACAGAGATAAAAAAAATTACCCTTCATGATAGCCTCAAATAATGCAGCATGTCTTGGCATAATTCTAACTAAGGAAGTCCAAGACTGTATGAGAAAAATTTCAAATTTTTGAAGAAAAAAATTAAAGAAAAACATCAGAAGGTAGAAGGATCACCCATGTTCATAGATCAGTTGGATTAACATAGTAAAAAAAAAAATCTAAAGATTCAATGCAATCCCCAGGAAAATTCCAAAATAATTCTTTACAGAGTTTAAAAGGACAATCTCAACTTCATATGGTAACTAGAATAGCTAAAACAAACCTGTACAATCAAAGAACTTCCAGAATAGTTCTCTTTTTCTCTGATTCTAAGTTATACTACAGAGTTAATGCAATAGAAACTGGCTGGAATTGGCATAAAAACAGAGACACTGATCAATGGAATAGAATTGAAGATCCAGACATAAATGCACACACTTACAAACCTCAAATTTAAAATAAAGAACCCAGAAACAAATACTGGAAAAAAGAAAGCATCTTCAACAAATGGTGTTGGTCAAACCGTATATCTCTATACAGAAGCATATAAATAGATTCATATCATCACCATGCACAAAACTCAAGTCTAAGTGGATCAAAGATATCAACATATAACCAGACAAATTGAATCTCATAGAACAGAAATTAGTGAACAGTCTAGAATTTATCAGCACAGGAGACAACTTTCTGAACTGATCACTGATAGTGCAGGCACTAAGAAAATTATTTTTTCAAACTTTTGTTTTGTTCATATATCCAATGTTATTATGTGACCTACCATCCCTAGAAAAGGATGCCTTCTATACTAATTCCAGAAGTATCTTCTAAGAAATATTCCCAAATAATGCTTGTACATAAATATGTCATTTAATAATATAAAATATCAATTATTTCAAATATGTATACATATATAATGTAATATATATATAATATTATGGCATATTCAAATGCACAAATAACACTTTAAAAACCGAGACTCTAAAATTTAATAAATTTGGTGGTATTAGAAAGTAGACCTAATCATGAAATTATATCTAATAAGCAAGATAAAAACATGAGTAGAGTGGGTTCTTTCATCTGTTTTTGGACCACAGTTCCTTCATTTGATTGATGGGAAATTACATGACAGAAAATACATGTCTGTCCTTCATGTGTAGCTTCATGACCCAAAATCTGAAGCTCTATCAGTTTCTCACTTTTATATATAATTGGATTTTCTCCGACTTCCACACCACACCATATTCCCATGCATATGCGTGTGTATGGCACTTGAGCAGGGACGGCATGCAGCTGCTTCCAGTGCCGTCAGTTTTTTTTTTTTTTTTGGTCAAGCCTCTTTCAGTTTCTTGATTTCTTGATTTCTGAGAACTGTTCCATTCTTGTGTGATGTGCTTCTTCTCTGTAAGCTGTGCTATGTCAGGATCAGTGATTGTCATAAAAATATAAATTTAAAATATAGCACGTCTATATTCTATTTTCATAACATTAATGTTTGTCATCCAGAAGAGCTAGGAATTACATGAAAATTCACTAATGGAAATGCATAAAAATATGAACTAGGACATTGAGGTACTATGAATGTACCTCATTGTATAATTATTTAATGTGAATAGAATATATTGCTGTATACCTTAAAGAGTATGTGTGAATATTGTCTGCTAAACGCACAGCAGAATATAAAAGAATTTGTTGCCATGGGAAACAGACAGATTGTTTTGTGATGTAAAATTTGGTTCCACCGTTTCAAAATCAAGACTTTACATTTTAAAACTAGCCAGACAGAAGAAAGATTACAGCCTCGTTAAGCATGCATAAGTCTAGTGTTTAAGTTTTCTGGCCTTATGAGTTCAGAAGTGTGAAACAGAGATTCCAACTTCCAGATGTTCTATTCCCGTATGGTGAGCTATTTATTTCATTTAATGTGCTATCATACATCTGTTTGCAGTGATCCGACTGCTTTCATAGAGCAGCAGGCAGAGGCTGTATACCAGTGTGTTTGATAAGAGGCATGCCTTAGTTTCATTATTCTTTGATATTTTGATCTAGAGTACAAGGGTGTTTGTTTTGTTGTTGTTTTTGTTTGTTTGTTTGTTTTTTATAGAGTAAGGATTCAGTTTATTCAGTTCATTGTCATGAAAAAGTCAGGAAATCTTTTGCCACTCAGCACTTTTTTTTTATTGAAAAAAAATTTTTTTCTGCTTCCTCCCCGCCTCCCATTTCCCTCCCCCTCCTCCCGCCCCATAGTAAAGAGGTATTAGGGATTGTCTCTCTAAGCCTTTTTATTTTGTGGAGGATTTTTTTTTAAAGAGCAGATTAGGTCCAGATTCACTCTTTAATATAATGCCCATTGTGATAGGGTGAGATGCTGTATACTTCATTGTGATTTTGATACTCGCTTGTTCCATTGGGTAATAATATATAGTCTTCATACGTCATCATTTATGCCCTGGCAACACTTATGCATGCACAGGCTGCTCATTTTTGGCTGTTTTCCAATTGTTTCTATCCGGGGTAGTCCTAAATGTTTGAGCTACATTCATTCCCAAGGTTCTACAGTCTTCCTTTTTGCTCTCTACCGAGTGTTTTTTGGACCTTCCTCTTTGACTTACTCTATGCACTCCTCCTAAGTGCTATCTTCGGGCATCTGCCACCATTTATTATTATCACAGAAGTATCTCAAGTGCTGTCATAGTATCTTGTAGCTTACTTCCTTCTGTGGATGGAGATACTTCTTAATTCATTGTTCAGTTTTCAGAGTTGCAAAGAAGGCATCTCGAGGCACATGTCTCATATACTTGTAATTTTCTTGTTTTCATTGTGTCATTTGCTGACCAAAACTTTCTAGTGCCTGGAATGCAGCCGTTGCTGCCCTTATCCACCTTTTGATGTCTGAAATAGTTCCCTCCTTTGATCTGAGGTTTCCTCACAGATAGACAAAGTTATACATACTGACTGGCATTTAACCCTCCCTTTCCTTCCTTCCTTCCTTCCTTCCTTCCTTCCTTCCTTCCTTCCTTTCTTTTTCTTCTCCCTTATATTTCTTCATGTAAGGAAGCCCATGGCAATTAGATTATTTTAAAATCAATATTTGCCTGTATTTTCATACTTAACTGGATACCAGGGAAGGAGAAGGTCTTGGTTAGTGTTGACAAGAATGTAAATTAATAGAGGTGTTACAGAAAACAGCATGAAATCTCCTCAATTAAATTAAAATTAGATCAATCATATTATCCAACTGTCCCAATTCTGGATTTATATTTTAAAATATTAAATTAACATATCAAAGAAATAACTAAATCCCCATATTTCTTGCAGTACTGTTTAGTCTCATTATTCTAGATATGGAATCAAGTTAGATACCCATACATGGGTAGGTAGATAAAGAAAATGTGATATGATGGGAGATTATTTAACCTAAAAATTATATTAAGTACATAAAAATCAATGGAAATACAGATACTGTATTTATTTAAAAAGTGAGCTACATAAACAAGTCATGGGTTCTCTGTCAGATCTGAAGGATAGAAGGATGTTGGTGTACACATAGTGGTGTTTTTCTTAGGGTATAATAAGAGTCATAGGATAGAAAAAGGTTAGGTTACTGTCTTAGACAGGGCTACTATTGCTACCCTAAAGCATAGTAATGAAAGGCCAGTTTGGGAGAAACAGATTTATTTGGCTTACATCCCACATTGTAGCCCATCCTCAAAGGAAATCAAGGCAGGAACTCAAAGAGCACAAGAACTGGATGTGGGACCTGATGCAGAGGCCATGGAGGATTGATTTGTCTTGTCTGTATTGATTACTCAGCCTTCTTTCTTTTAGAATCAAGCCAGGGTTAGTACCACTCATAATAGGCTGGTCCCTCCCACTTCAATCACTAATTAAGAGAATACCTTACAGGTTTGTATAGTAGAAGACAGCTTGTTTGTTTCCCGGCTGCCCAGACTCCCAAAAGAATCACACAGAAACCAGATTATTTAAATCACTGCTTGACCCATTGGCTCTAACTTCTTATTGGCTAGCTCTGACATATTAATTTTCCCCATTTCCATTATTTTATATTTTATTTATTTATTTGTTTATTTGGTTTTTCGAGACAGGGTTTCTCTGTGGTTATTTTATATTTTACAATGATGCTCGTGGCCTACCAACAACGTTCCAGCATGTCTGTTTCTGGCAGCAGCTCCATGGCTTCTCCTCTGACTCTGCCTTCTTTCTCTCAGTTTAGTTTTCTCCACCTAGTTCTGTTCTACCATGTCAGGCCAAGCCAGTTTCTTTATTACCTAATGGTATTCACAGCATGCAGAGGGACATTCCACATGGGGCTTGCCTATAACCTGATCCTTTAGAGGCACTTTCTGAGTGGTTGCTCCCTCCTGTTTAGTGACTCCAGCTGACATAAAGTTGACAAAAATTTAACCATCACAGTCACACAAAACAAAACATTATGTCATGGTTCTCATGTACTGTTCATAGCATAGGGTATTATTGTTCAAAATAACACACCTTAAATATTAGTTGAAAAAAATGAGATTAATGTCTCCAAGCATACTTAAGAATATAGAAACACAAATTAGTCTGTTTTAAATTTATATATTGTATTCATGTACTGAAAACCACAATGTACCTCCTGAATTATGTACAATTATTACACGTTAATCAAAATTCTAAAAATGTTTAAGTAGAATGTATTGTAAGTACATTGACTTGGTCATTGTGTATTTTACTCATGCCAAAACACTCATAATTTTGGCACATATTTAGAATTATAGAAAGAGGAGACACCTCAGTGAGCAAAGTGCTTCTCATGTAAGTGTGAGGATGTTCACTTCCTGCAACGACTGTAAACCTGGACATGGTGGAATGTGTCTGTAATCCCAGGATGCTCCTCTAAGAAGGGTGATAAGGTCAGAAGAATCTCTGGAAGCTCAGATTCCAACTTCCCTGATGTGACTAGCAGCAAGCAACAAAGAGACCATATCTCAAACAAGATCGACAGTAACAAACAATACATAAACTTGTCTTCTTACTCTCACATATGTTCCATGGCCTGTGTGCACTTGCAATCATATGTGTATACAAAGAGGCTTCAGGAACAAACAATACAGGTTAATGAAATACTAATGGATTTTTATATGAAAAAAAAATCACTTATTGTCACTACCTAGAAAAGTGTTAATTCTTCCTTTTTCTAGTCTACTTATATATGTATTATATGCTTTATGATGATATTTCAAAGCATCAGCACAAGATTTGTTCTCTACAGTGGTAAATAAGGGCAAATTCAGGGACAGTACTCCACATTCCCCTCACCCTCTCCAAGATCTCAGAATACTGACCCCCACAGAACAAAGGGACAATCAAAATGCTTTATGGTGTCCTGGATTCAACAGGCATAGTACCAGGAGAAGGGGTTCTCAACCTGTAGGTCAATACCCCTTGGCAAACCACTCTCTCCAAAGATATATGTAACATTAGCAAAATGGGTGCTAAAAGGTAGTTATGAAATATTTTTAGGGTGGAGGGTCACCACAACCTGAAGAACTGTATTAAAGGGTTACAGGCTTAGGGATGTTGAGAACCTCTACTAAGAGGGCAATTTTCCCCTAGCCAGGGGTAGAGTTATCACTATTCAACTAAGAACAGAATCTGACTTGCCTTGTTCTGGATTTATTTTTATAGTAGATACTGGCCATTTCGTCGTCTGTGAAAACTGAGAAAACTTTCCTCCCAGCAGACATTTGGGGAAACGGTGTTTCATGAGGTCTGCAGCAAAGCCACAGTTGAGTCAGCCTCTTAGTGCTTCTTTCCCTTCAAATTTATTTCATCACATATAAACCCATTTTCAGATATAAGATGATTAATTGTAGCTATCATTATTATTCTTCATTTTATTACTACACCTACAACTAGTTTGGCAGTGACATGAACAGAGTACAGACCTCATGCATACTAAGCAGTCTTTTATCACTGTAACATATACATCTGATCATATTATTTATTTCAGGAAAGTATTGTTTTTTTCCTGAAAGATCCAAATAGTCTTCTATAAAATAATCTTGGGAAAGAAATGTGCATTTCTCAGTTCCTATTCAGAGAAATGTTTTGGGAAGTGTGATCTGAAGGCGAGCTTTCTCCTCTACTCTGGCTCCCCGGTCTGCAGCCAGTCTCCAGGTTGTACTCTTCCTTTTCCCACACACTGGGCACTGTGCAGTCTTCATCACAATAACCATAGCTTTCTACATTTTATCAAAGTATTATCTACTCCATTTCCCACTGAAAGTGTCTAAAACTGCGTTCTCGTAATTGACCTTTCCTACTGTACAGAGATGTGCACGAATCATGAGCGCTGAGATATTTTCTGCCTTGATCACCTCACTCCTACTTCTATAAAGATATTGAGTAAAGATTAAAGACCACTGTAGAATTTCCCCTTTAGCTTTCTATTTACTTGTTGTTTGCTTGTTTGGACACAGAGTAGTTTAGTAACAAGTCTCTCAAATTCTATCAACAATCAATTTCACTATCCAATTTTCCTCTTAAAGAATAAACAGATACCTGGACACCAGCATGCATGGAATTGAGGTCTCAATATATGAGGTTCAAGAGAAGCAGTTATGTAGTTCCCACCTGCTCTCAGAAATTGAAAGCTTACACTAAGAGAAGTTGTAGGCAGAGACTGTTCATTTGTTATCCAGCTGCGCAGACCTGAAAAAATGATACAGAAACTACAATTAATCACAGCATTGATCAGCCTATTAGCTTAGGATTTTTACTAACTAATTTTTACATCTTAAATTAACCCATTTCTATTATTTTATATTTTACCACAAGGCCCGTGGTTTACCGATAAGATTCCAGAGTCTGTCTCCTTCAGCAGCTACAAGGCATCTCCCTGACTCCACCTTCTTTCCTCCTCTATCTTCTTGATATTCTCACCTTACTTTATTCTTCTCTGCCATAGGTCAAAGCAGCTTTATTCATTAACCAATAAAAGCAAAACATATATAGGAAGACTTCCCTCTTCCATTTCCCCTTTTCTGTTTAAGTAAAAGAAAAGGATTTTACTTTAACATAATAAAATTACATAAAACAAAACAGTTATCGAGCAAGAATTATAGTTACAATATTTATGTCTACTTTATGTTTTGTAATAACTAAGGAAAACTGCAATTACAACTGTCTACTCTTCAACTCCATGAAAGACCCCAGAAGGATATAATATTATCTAAGTTAACAGGAAGTTGTTGTAAGCAACTTCTAAAACTCTAGAATTGACAGAGACATCTTGCTACCTAGGCAGTCACCCAAAGTTCTTCTGTAACAGTGGGTCATCCTCTTCAGCCTACAGGCCTATAGTATCAGGCAGACTTTTCCATGAAGCAAAAAATTTCGGAGAGAGTTGTGCCTATAGTAGCAGTTTGTCAGTCACTTTCTTCTGAGTCCTGGGAATGTCTGGTAGACTCTTTCATGAAGCTGAAGCAGGAACTTTGAAAGACTGTCTCACCTTCTTTAGGCAATATCAGTAGTCATCTTTCTCTGGGCCCTGCATGTCCAGTTTATACAGCATACCATTATGCAGTCCAGGCAAGCACAGTTTCTTGCCCAATTGGTTAACAAACTCCATAAGAAGCCTCTTTGATACCCATCATCCTCATAAAGCAGATTGGTGCTACCAAGAGCAGATGTGTCTCATTGTCATGAAAAATCCTAAGTTCTTAAAACATTTTGAATGCCATATTCTGTATGTGTGTGTATGTGTGTGCGTGTGTGCATGCACTTGCACGCGTATGAATGGTGTGTTTAAGTAACAAAATAATATCCCCTTATGGCTTATTAATGATATCTGTGTTCTTTGTTTTCTCTCCCACTCCCTCAGCATTCCATCCTTATCCCAAAACCATGTTTTCTGAATTTTCTTTTTCATTGTACCTGTGTCCTACTATTCTATCCATTTACCTCTAAATTTTGGAATTTAATTTTTCTGTATGACTGAATACTATCCTACCTACATCTTAATATTCATTCATTGTTTGATGGACATTTGGGATCAAAATAATCTTCTCATAGTACTTCAAAGTGTTCAGTTTGTTATTGTCATCCAGATAAATTAGAGTTGGATAAAACAATCTAAGTTTTTTTCATATCTAAGCAGTACTTGGCTTATGCTGGCCAATATCTCCCTGGGCCTAAATTTCTCTCTTTTGTGCAGCTTCTGTTTGGCACCTTTCTACATTCTGTTTCTAGACAATAAATTACACCTGAGTTACAAAACACAGCATTTATCTATGCTTGGTTTGTCCAACCAATCAAGAAGTTTTTGAACATCCATAATACTGCTAAAAACAGGATCCCTGTCTGACTAATATTCTATTATTTAGATGCACTTCACTTCTTTATACTCTTAATAGCTGCTTGATATTTAGATTGATTCTGCATCTTGGTTCTGTGACTATTGCTACAATAAATACAGAATTGCAGAAGTCTAACTGCAGGCAGAATCGAGCTGATTGCAAACTTTTACCCAAACATTCATATGAGATCTGAGCATAACAGAAGCCTTAGGTTCTACTTTATGTGCAGAAATCTTAGACACTCTGACTTCTTTTTATTACATAGCTGCATTGACATGCTTAAGTTGGTGTATTTGCTACACAGCAATTTAAACTAATGCTGTTATAATCATTCATGTCTAGACGTAATATGATTAAAATAACATACCCTTTTTGAAAACACCCAAAAATAAACAGTTGAAATTCACTACTGTGTTTTATATGAAACTCATTTTAAAAATTAGTCATTAATCATTTTTCAATAAATAATGCTTGCAAATAATCTTATAAAAACAAGGAAATATTAAAGTAAGCATCAAGTAGAACTTCAATAATTTTAAAATAAATGTAAGCTTTAAAGGTTGAACATACCTTAAATTTACAAATAGAATAACTCTTCTGGGAAGGCCAGTCATTTTATATGGTTTAATGAGCATATGAGGAAGAAAGAATATTTATCTGTTGAGATATAAATGATGCTTGAGTATTCGACTCATCATATGTTATTGGTACAGCTAATTTGGTCCTGTTCAGGCTACTCCTGAAGCAGCTCTTTGAGAATACTAACACGTTTCCTACCAGTTCTGTTACATACTGACAGTGCTGACCAACATATACACGCTTGTGTGTCGGGGGGGGGGGTGGAGTATTTTCCATAGACAACACACACTATAGTAGCAATATATTTTAAAATATTTAAGCACTGAAGATAAGAGTTTTGGAATTTCTATCTTGCTCTTACAATAATGTGTTACTTACACAAGTGTGTTATTAACACTAAAAAAAACTCCTTTGGTTTCAAAGAAAATATTTAATAGGCTGTGACAGAAGTCAGATCTTCATTTTATTTTGACTTTATATTGTTTCCTCACTTTCAGATTCAAAGAAACTAGCATTTCTCCACACTGAAGTGGCCATTGAGATGCTAGGTATAAAGCTGTCTAGTTGTTTAACAGGCAATAGATATGTATCTCACCCCACCTTGGTAGAATTCAAGGTCAAGTACTTATGCTCTGCTAGGTCATGTGCATTAGAACACAGGAAGGAATTTATAAACAAGTTAGCATAGCATTTTAACAGACAGAAGGAGTTAATGCCTCTACTTAAGAGACTAATATATATTAAGTTTTAAATTTATTAATATTTTATTGGGAATTTTACAATTAATGTTTAGCAAGTAAGTTTACATATTTTATATACAAATTATGTCATTGAAGTGAAGAAATTATATAATATCTTAGAATATCTTTAAATATGTCAGTAATTATTTATATTTATAATGGTTACTCATTAACTATGCATCTGTTTGATATAATATGTTCTATAATTTATGGTTAAAAAACAGCCATATGAATCAAATCTTCCAGAAACAGAGGTTGCCAGTGAATTAAATTAGTTTACTCTTTGGCAATGGTCAATGCTTTGCCTTTCGAAGTCAGACTCTAAAAGGTACAAAGAACATTTTTTTTTCTTTTTTTTATTGAAAAAAAAATGTCCGCCTCCTCCCAGCCTCCCATTTCCTTCCCCCTCCTCCCACTCCTCTCCCCCTCCCCCCACTCCTCTCCCCCTCCCTTTCCAGTCCGAAGAGCAGTCAGGGTTCCCTGTCCTGTGGAAAGTCCAAGGTCCTCCCCCCTCCATCCAGGTCTAGGAAGGTGAGCATCCCAACTGGCTACATTTTAAGTAATGGATATAAAACCACATCTCTAGCTCAGGACTAAGTGAGCTGTATGATGACTCAAGATGGAGGATCATCACTCCCCACACCTTAACAGAGACAAGTCAGTTTGTACAGATGCCTTTCTCTCACAGACAAGGTCAAGTTTTGCTTTCCTCACTGGTGTGGCAAGGATTAAATATGTTGGTACAGATGAAACCCCATGCAGGTCATTCTGTATTATTATACAGTCCTGGTGATCTAGAGCATTCTTCCTTGCCTTCATAAAAATGGACTCTTTTCATGATATTATATGTGTATATAACATTTATCAAATTGGAAAAACTTATTTAGCATATATCTGACTGTTATATTTTACATAAACTTATTATTCATACCCCATCTCTCATTACTCTAAATGTAAGCACATATATAGTAGGTACATTTAGGAGTACGTGTGTATGTATATACATATATATACACACATATACATACATTATACACCCGCATATATGTATATAAATGCTTTTTTATACATAAAATGTTGCGATTTATTTATTTATTTATTTATTTATTAAAGATTTCTGCCTCCTCCCTGCCACCACCGCTTCCTATTTCCCTCTCCCTCCCCCAATAAACTCCCCTTCCCTCAGCAGCCAGAAGAGCAGTCAGGGTTCCCTGCCCTATGGGAAGTCCAAGGACCTCCCACCTCCTTCCAGGTCTAGTAAGTAAATATACTTGAAGTATCTAGCATTGTTTTATAAAAGAATTTTTTTCTAATGTATTTTAGTTGTAAGATACAACTTCTAAATCTTCCTGCTTTCCAATAGATTACAATAGTCTTTTTTTGGGGGGGGGGTTCGAGACAGGGTTTCTCTGTAGCTTTGGTGCCTGTCCCGGAACTAGCTCTTGTAGACCAGGCTGGCCTCGAACTCTCAGAGATCCGCCTGCCTCTGCCTCCCTAGTGCTGGGATTAAAGGCTTGTGCCACCACTGCCCGGCAGTTACAATAGTCTTATTACTATAGCGCTGAAGTCTTATGTAACCTATGAAGTTATTGTAATCATGTATAATATGGCTAAATATCAGAAATGTTACAAGCACTTATATTAATATTTGCTTTGTATTTTTCTCTGTGGTAGAAAATTAATACCATTGTACTGTTGTTTTCATAGACATATATAAGTGTGATCTAAGTTTTATGTTCAATCAATAACCTCAGGTTAATTAAACTTTGTATTCTTGTCATATAGGTTGCTACTTAACTTTACAGATTTTCAGTGAGAATCATATTATCTGTTTTTCTCCATTTCAGAAAATATGAAAGACAGAGAATTCTTCAATGTCTATATATTAACCTGAAAAACCCTCATTTTCAAGGGCGGTGGGAGAAATCCCCCAGTCTCAATAATTCAGGCCAACAGATGCAATCAGCAAGAGGTGTCTTTAATGATTACACAGGCGCCTGAGGGTGCAACAGTAGCTTACGCCAACTGCCCGCCCCGGGCAAATTCAAACAGCCGTATTTATAGGGAAAAATGATTACATAAGAGGGTAGTATAGTACAAGCATTTCATTGGCTCTCAAATTGGTGGGCTTAGCTCATCCTGGGAATGGCCCCATGTCTATTCTCGAATTTCCCCGAAAAACCATAAAGACAGATAAAACACCCTGTAGCAAGTTGGCAATTTAGATAGGATGTCTTGGGGGGTGGAGTATCCCTCTCCTTAGCCTAGTCAGTGAGTCTGCAACCCATAGATATCCAGTTTTAGCATCGGCTGAGCCCGGGGGCCCAGCTAAATTTTCAGCAGAATTTAACATAGTATGTGGGCACGGGGGTCTTTTAAGAATGGAGGGGGGGTCTTTCAAATATGGGGGTCTTTCAAACCAATTCATGATTTCACTGCACACAGTCTGCCCAACCACATGCTCCTCACATGTTCTCATTCAACAGGTCATTCATTATGTTCTTCTGAGAAAGAAAAGCAGGCTGTTCTTACTATATTTTCTAAGAAAACTCTCAAGTTAATTTTCTAACATCAAAATAGAAATATTATGTTTGAACCAACAATATCCCATACATTCACGTAAAAGTCTATAAGAGCTAAGCTGCTATATTTTAGAAGATGAATTGTTACATTTTAAGGGTAGTTGCGGAGTCAATAAAATATATATAATATTAAAATTTCTAACCAAAAAAAGAAGAAAACATGTGACAAACGTGTAGAGACAAAAGGAGTTGTTGAAATAGGGCTGTAAAGAACTCCCTGGGTGGCTAGCCCAGGGAAACGGACAAACGGGCTGGAGTTGTGTCGTTTTCAATTGGTCCTGACAATGGGGGTAAGTCTGAACTGATTGAAAGAGAATGAGGCTGCAAACAAGAGCCCTGATTATGAGCAAATGACAGCAGTTAAATGTGACCCAGGCCTTCGCTACACATTATCTTATTGAAAGGAATGAAAAGCATATTTTACAACACAAACTGGTAAAATTTGGAAAGAAAATGATTTGAATAAGAACACTGATTTTTACATGTTAATTAACCCAATGATTAAACTGTGGATATTTTCACATTAACTTCTGTAAAAAGTATAGGAATCGATTTTGTACGTTTTCAGGCAATGTTCCATACTTAGACAGAAATATGATGAATTACATAACAGAGATAGAAACACTGGGAATGTTCTAACTTAACTCACATTTCCTGAAGCGTCTCTTGCATCTGAGTAAAAATGTTTGGCTTAACTCACATTCATAAGACTTTCTACATATTCAGAGGTAAAGTCTCTACCTTTGATTGTAGACTTCAGTTGGGACACTTGATAAAAAATGGGAATTTTCATTGTCCCATAAGTTCATAAAATGAACATTAAATAGGAAAGCATTTCAAATGATTTACTATTTATTTACAAACTTATACTAGTGGCTGGCTGCTTTATTATTAAGATCAAATAGAATTTGGCGCTACACATATTGATGCTTATATATGCTTACACAGAATATGGTGCTGGCATTACTGGATATCAACATGTAGAAGAATGAAAATACATTCATACCTACATTTTCATGATTAAAATATATTTTACTTTTTGAATATCATGCATAAATCGCAGGTCATTCTTGAAGAAACAAAGGGTAAAAACATGTCAATGAAGGCTAGAGTCTTTTCCTTTACACAATGATTAAGACATTTTGACAGAAGTATAGTTGTTACATTGTGTTTTTTATAAATATGAATTTAGTCCAAATATGTGATACTTGTGAATTTATTTTTGCAAAACTCATTCTAACAAAGTAGCTTCTTTGACTGCATTGGTTGGAAACCTAAAGAGTGTGCTTCTGATTCTCTACAAAAGCATGAGTTGTAGATGGAATATAAGTTTCTCTAATCAATGCACAAAGTGTGAACAATTGAGTGTTTATCCAGGTGACATTTGTTTGTAATAGCTCCCAGATAATGTGATTTCCGAACAACACTTGGGATTGTGGTTGAAGTATCTCATTCAGTGGCCCTAATCCTCTGGAATAAATTCCTCTAGTGTAATGGTGCCATTGAAGATTCTGTGATTTTTATGTGTCATGTAATAATTCCTTTCTTAACTACTCTAATTGGATGTGTTCCTTCTCTAAATGAGCTAACACAAAGTTCAAACAGTGAAATGATAGGAGAAGTGAAACCAGACATCAGGCACACATGCAATTTGAGGCATGGTAATTTCTGGCTGCAGGTCTTCTAGCTTGCTTTTTTTTTTTTTTTTTTGTGATAAATGCCAGGACAATAATAACTTGGGATGAAAGGGTTTAGACATAACGCATTCTGGAAAGGGTTCTGGACAGGAATTTAAGGCAGGAGTTTAAGGCAAAAACCATAGAGGAATTCTCCTTGTTGCCTAGAGTTGCCTGGCTCATGCTCAGAATTCCTGTATATATACTGTCTCTCTGCCTCCATGTGGTGCCATCTGTAGGGGGCCGAATCATCACACAATATTTTTTTTTCATGGACATGAACCCTGGACAACTTGATAGACAACATTTTTCAATTGTGTTTCCTTCTTCACAAGTGACTCTAGTCTGTGTCAAGCTGGTAATGGAAAGTGACAAAAACGATATGAAAAGGCGCAAAACGGAAAAATTCAAGCACGGACATTGATTTGAAAGGTAGAATCTGAACAATGGTAGAGTTTGAATTTTAATATGAAAGAGGAGATATAAAATGTAATATTAAAAGTCATCACTTTAGAGGAAAAACACACAATTCAGCTTTGTATGCTTTACTACAATGAATTCAGAGTCATCAAGAAGACATGTCATGCAAATATTAAACTAGGTTTCATTGAACACGTATGCATTTCTACAGAGTTTGAAATGTATTCGTCAATTATTAGTTGCATATTTAACAACTATAATTATTCCAGCCATGTATTTTATAGGAAAGGTGAAGATGAACTGACCTACATTAATGTATAAAAGGCTAATTATTCATTTAGCATATACATTCCCATAACTAGTTTTACATGATGGGAGACTGAACACAGGCCATAAGCGTTGCAGAGATTGATAACCCTGATCAATGTGGTTTCTATAAAAATTTTGATGTTTAGGAATCTTGTTTTACTGCAGTGTTCTGTTATGATATAACATTCAGGTGAAACTCACTTCTTTTCTTGTCTCAGGTACCAATAGATGTGACCATAATCTTCTGCCTGCGATCATCCACTCACTAAATATATCAGTTTATGTGACAAAGTAATTTTTATTAAGAGGATTATTTATTTATTTTATTATATGACTTTCGTCAATTCTTTTTGTTTTTGTAACTATTATTTCCTTCTAATCAACGAAGTTTTAATAATTTGAATTGATTTACTCATACTTGGTTAGAACATTATCTATGAAAATAGCATTTCCTACCTCAATAGTAAAAGGGCATAAGAGAGTATATTCATCCAAAAATAATCAACCTGATATTTCTGTTGGAAGGGAAAAGTCATTAGAAGTTGAATTTGAATGTTCCTATATTTCCCCATCATATTGACAACAGAAGAACTTGACTTTAAGAAAATGAAAATCTTTGCTTTTTATTCCATGCCAAATTTTTAAGGCAAGTACTTCTTTAAATATTTGAGCATTTTTCAATATGTATTCAGTCCTTCACAACTAAAGATATTGGCTGAAACATACATTGAATGTTTTGAAATAATTTTACATTAACATGAAAAATGAGTATATGAATTTCTCTGAGACATTTAAAATATATCTGGAAAATTCTTGATATAACAATCTCACATTGATAGTTATATTTATTTGAATTTTAAAAGAACTATGAAACTATGAATATTAGATGGAGTTAAAGTATTATTTAAATGTTTGTTTATAAAAGTTATACCAAGTAATTGCTGCTTTCTTTATTATTTGGCAATGGTAATGATTTGAAAACTTCAAATAATTGACCTATGAGCCAATGTTTTGAGTAAAAACTGCAAAGAGGCAACATGAGACCTTATAATTTAAAACTGAAGCCTAAAACCAATATTAAATTGTGTTTTCAAAGTTGAAGAAAAATTCTCGAATTCTTTAAAAAACAAATGAACAATAGTACAAAATACAGATGGTCATCATGCCCCCTTACAGAGGACAATTTTTGCTGTTACTCAGAAAGCTAATTTCTTCTTTTCTCTCATAGGCATGTGTCCATTCACACATACATACAAACACACGCACACATGCACACACACTCAGATAACTCACCCTGGGGCTTTCTTCACAATTGGACAATTCAAATTCTGCTCTACTGTTTTTCTCTTTGGTTATTCCCATAACACCCACACCATGACCATATCATGTTGAAACTTTCTTGAGGAGATGAACTGTGTCTTCCCAACACTTTCTGCTAATATGATAGGTCCTTTTCAGTTTCTCCTCCCAACACTATCGGACTTACCACTGTATTTTTCTTCTCATATGTCTAAATCCCTTGATTAGAAAATTCTATCTACACTCCAATTCTATAAAAAAATTCACTCTTTTCCCCCACTTACTTAGTTTACTTTTGCTGACTTTTACATTATCAAAATCAAAGTAAACCAACCAACCAACCAAAAACCTGTTCAAAGAAGCTATTCGTTTTTACTCAAACTGTCCATAATTTCTGCTTGTTCAAATGCAAATGTCTTGTTAGTCCACCATTCTTGAAATGGCCAGTAATCTCCAGGAACCTTTGGTGATTACATCATTCAATTATCTCATTATCAGTATTTTCTTTACCCTGTTCACTCTAAGTAGTAGCTCGTGTGTCAGGATCCTCAGATTAAACTGTGCATCAATGAATATTCATATATTAGTTAAAATCATAGTTATATCTTTAAACCAAAACCGCATTTTTCTTATTCATGAGTATACCCATATTGATGTTTACTTCTTGTCTTTTAGCCAATGTCATCATAAATCAAGCTTGTTCTCTTGACTTTGTGATGTTCCAAAATATTGCTGTTCTATATTCACTCATGTCTGTCAGACTTTTGATGTGTAGCCTGGGCTCACTCACTCAGAATTTGGGAAATATTCCAGACCTGTTTCTCTTACTTGTCTAGTTATAGGTACATAATAAATATTTTATCACTTTCAAATAAATTTAGACCTATAAGAAACTTGATCTGTACACTCTAGTTCATTTTTTTTCAGAGCTAAAATTGTCCCATCACTATTCCTGACCAAGAATTTGTATTAACATGACATGTAAATTAATCTTGCACAAAAACATATGGCAGTCCCATTATAACTTGGTTCCTTCCTTTTTTATTTCAGCTTTTCTAGGTTCTCTCAGGTATTGTCATTCTCATGGTTGTCTTTTGTTGTTGACTTTGATCAATGTAAAATCTTTCTTCTTTTCAACAGTATTAGAAAGTTCAAAAGATGCTCATCTCATTCTAAGCAGTGGTTCTCAACATTCTTGATTCTGCGATCCTTTAATACAGTTGCTCATGTTGTGGTGACCCCGAATATAAAATCATTTTTGTTGCTTCTACATGACTGTAATATTGCTACAGGTATATATAGTAATGTAAGTCGTATCTATATGTTCTAATGGTCTGAAGTGATCCTTGCTGAAAGGTCATTCAGCAAACCCAAAGAGTAATGCAACCCACAGGTTGAGAACCACTGCTCTAGAGGATTTTATATCTTCTGAGTTTTTGAGGTAGAGACTTTGGGTAAAAAAGACACCACTAATTCTTTGAAGATAATTTGTAGGTGAGTCAAATGATATAGTTGTTTGTTCATTAATGAATGAACATTTCTCCAGTTGGAGATAATAAACCAGAAGATGTAACTGCTTAAATCTCTCCTCCAGGTTCTTTAAAACTGCTTTTGAAAGGTGCTTTCTCAAACAAGTTCACTCTTCTGGCTTATACTATTTCTGTTCTACATCCATGCTCATAATATTTGATACTTCTGATATAAGGATAAAATAATTTTATAAGATTATAGTAGAATCTTATGATATGTATGTGTATGTGTATATATATGTATATATGTACATACTCATTTATATACATACACATATATATTTCCATTACAAAGATAGAAACTTGGGTATGTTCACTTGCTTCAGTCAGTCCTGGTCTCCCATTTGAGATCACATCATATCATTGTTTGCAATCACATTTGTACATTTTCCTTGAAAAATTCCAGCTCTTTGATTAGATTATATAGAATTTTGGGAAAGTTTTCATTTGTGTATTACTTGACCATAACAGTGTTTTTCACATTATAGATATTAAACTTCTGTTTTTCTTTATTATCCATTAATATTTGTCTATTACTTTGCAGACATGTCAAAACCAAGACATCTTATAAAATAAGCCATTTAATTGGAGGTTGGTTTACAGTTTGGGAGGGTTTTCTGTGATCATCATGGTGGAAATTATTGTGGCAGACATGCAGGTATAGTGTTGGAGAATTTGCTTAAAACTTACATCCTATCCATAAGAAGGGGACAGATAGAGTGAGAATGGACCTGATATTGACTTTGAAACCTTAAACCCAAGCCCAGTAATAAACCTTCTCCAAGGTCAAACATAATCCTTCCTAAACCGCCAGCAGCTGGGAACCAGCCATTCAAATGTAAGTGCCTCTGGGGGACTGTCTCATTCAAACCACCACAACAGAGAACATTTTACAAGCAATGACTGGAATAGTTTCTCTGGATTCTAAAAGTGTGAACGGTAACCATCACGAAACATCTATTGTGAAGTGCTTTGACATGCAGGTCAGTGTTCCCTCCTGGCCTTGGCTGACACAGCATCTGAAGGACAGTACCTACATGCCTCTGTGGCATACCTAGTGAGCCCCTAACTCACTTTGTATAAGTTCAGAGAAATGTAACTATTTTGCCATTGGTATTTTAGTATAACCACAGTGGTATAGATTCTCTGCAATGGTATATTAAGCAGCAGGGTATCTATTGACTTACATAAGCAATCTTAAAATATTTTAGATCTCACCATAAACAATTTTCCTTGCTGCTAATAGCATTTGGAAAGCATATAAAGAAATACAGTTGACTTTGTAAAACAAAGTGGTATTCTAATTTTGGTTCTGCAAAAACAGTTAAAACAGTGAATTTACAAAGGTGCTGTTTGTCTCCCCTGAGGTTTGCTACCTAAAAAAATCATTTGGCAGATTTGAAATTGAGATTTAGGTGTTATTTCATGCATACAAGTGTTTTCCTGCATTTCTTTATGTGCATCACATGCATGGCTGGTACATATAGAGTTAGAAGAGGCTGTTGTGTATCCTGGGAACAGAAGTTACAGATGTTCATGAGCTATTAGGTAGATGTTGAGAGCTGAATCCTGGTTATCTAAAAAAAAAAAAAAGTATTCGTAACCATTGAGCAATCTCTTCAGCCCCAGTATCTGTGAATTTAAATACCTATGTTCCACCATTATATTTGTTTGTAACATCAGTACAGAAAATGTGTAAACTCTCTATTGATGAACAGGTGACATTGAACTCTTCACTATTTTTTGAGATGGATAGTTCCTATCAATAAAATCCACCATGGCATTAAGCAATTAATAGAACTTATAAATTAACATAATAAGACAAAAAGATACACTGAAAATAACCTTAGTCTTTCCTAATGTTCTAACTGGGACAAAAGAGATTCAAAGTCTTTCTAAATTGGTCATCTGTCTAATAAGCTTAACACATATTATACCAATAATGAAGAACTCATGAAAGTGTTTATGCTAAGAAAAAACTGCATAGTAACAATGGAATGGAGACATCATGACAAGTCTTTGTTGAGAGAAGGGACAAGTGAAATGAAAACACAGATAAAGTATTGCTACCATGTGCGAAGCACCCTACTGGCAGTATTGTTATACATGCAATCTATACAGAGCTTCTGAATATGACTGATAACGTCATTGCAATGGAATCAGCAACAGGACTTTGCTACAGAAAAGAAAGCTAACTTATGAACTGTGTGTTCAGATATAGATGATGACCAGGAGAGTAAAATCCTTTTTTAAAAGGGGCTATATTTCACTTGTTTCAATTTTGGATGAATTCCTAAAACATAGGTAATTGGAGGTGGCAAGATTGTTTGCTCAGGTAGTATAGGTGCTGGATACTCAAAGCTGAAAATCTGAACTTGATCTGTAGAATCTATATGGAAATAAGAAAGAGAACTGACATCCAGAATTTTCCTCTGACCTGAAATCCTGAGTCATAACATGTTCACACACACACATGAGCATGCATACACACATGCATGCACGCACACACACACAATAACAATAAAGTTTAAAAATATGTGTAGTTACTTTCACTTTGTTGTAGTAATATGAGCGGCAGGGCTGAGTCT
The DNA here is from genome assembly GCF_950005125.1 of Chionomys nivalis. Taxonomy (NCBI): domain Eukaryota; kingdom Metazoa; phylum Chordata; class Mammalia; order Rodentia; family Cricetidae; genus Chionomys; species Chionomys nivalis. The sequence continues at coordinate 13,386,747 of NC_080100.1, read as the reverse complement.
CCGGCACCCGGCCGCCCACATGGCTAGCTTATGCCCCGAAATAATTACACGGAAACTGTATTCTTTTGATCACTGCCTGGCCCTTTAGTTCCAGCCTCTTATTGGCTAGCTCTTACATATTGATCTACCCATTTCTAATATTCTGTGTAGCACAACGACTTGGCTTACCAAGGAAGATCTTAACCTGTGTCTGTCTGGAGTGGGAGAATCATGGCGACTCCTTACTCGGCTTCTTTCTCCCAGCATTCTGTTCTGTCTACTCCGCCTACCTAATTTTCTGTCCTATTAAAGGGGCCAAGGCAGTTTCTTTATTACTTAACCAATGAAACAACAGATAGAAAGATGACCCACCTCCATCATTATATAAAATAGGTTTACAAAAAATTAAGACACAAAAGGCACAAATTCGGAGAGATCGCCTACGGACACTTAATGACTTTCAAAGACTATTAGGGGACATTTCCAGTCTACGGCCAACTATTGGGATAACACCTGATCTAATAATTCATTTGAACAAAACCTTGGATGGTGACAAAGATTTAAACAGTCCCAGAGAATTAACAGCTGAAGCAGAAAAGGAACTGACGATGATTGAGGAAAAATTACAACAGGCACATGTGGATAGGGTAAATCCAGAGCTCGACTGTATTCTCGTCATACTACCATCAAAACTTTGTAGCAAATGTTTACAAAATTCTAATTTCATTCTATGTTGTTATAGTAATGCCTTTTTAATATTTACAAGATTAGCTATGTTTTGTATTTTGTTTTTTAAAAGCTATGTGACAGGAGAAGCAACTCCAAATTATTACTGTTTGCTATCGTCAAGAATACATTTAAATTATGAAGTGTCTGAATGGGAAATAAACGAGTTGAAGATTATTTTGTGATAAAAAGAGGAAAAATTAAATTTTACCTACATATTGTTTGGCATAATGGGGATAATCTTTGGGTCTGTTTCTAAATGCTCTATTTCTGAAAAATTATATATTTTAAGTATATAAAAGCCTTTCACCAAAGCTATGAAAGTGAGGAATAGAGTATATCTCTGTAGAGGATGCTTGTGGGTTTGTTTCTAAGTAATTTTAGTTTATGTGACTTCATGCTAAATTTTCTTTATGGTCAGGTGTCCTGATTTGTTACTCTATTGCTGAAAAATAAAAAGAAAAAAAAAATCCACTAGCCAAAAGCAGCTTGGGGCAGGAAAGGGTTTATTTGGCTTACAAATTACAATCCATCAACAAAGAAAGGCATGTGAGGAATTGAAGTGAAGATAAGGGAGAAAGGCAGTGGTTGGATGGATGCCAGGCTTAAGATCAGTTATTCCCATTAGGATCACTTGCCCGGGGATGGTACCACCTACATACCTGCCTGCCTGAATGCACAGTTAAAATCTCTCAGACGTGGTCACATAACAACCTGATGGAAGCAAATCGTCAGTTTAATTCATTTCTTCCCAGGTGTTTCAGGTAGAAGACAAAACTGATCGGGGCACCGGGCAGTCCATTAACTGAAAAAGAAAATAAAAACAGCAATGCTAATTGTTATATTTGATTAGGGAAGCCACGCCTTAGCATCTCAACATGAAACAAACAAAAGAAAGCTTGACTTGAGTAAAGCTAAAAATCTATGTTGAAGTAGCTTTTAGGTTTTCTAAATAATTGTGACCGATGGCTCAAAAATCAAATTACAATATACTTAAAAAAACACTCAAACTTTCAAAACTTTAGAGGTACAGCTTATAACTTAAATTAAGAGTTATTTCTTCATTAACAGAGTATATGTGTATAATGGTTTTATATAACATATGTTCTTTTAATGAGAGACTATTTCTTAAACTTACCTAAAACTTTAGGCATTTACCATTCTGTCCAGCATTTTTAGTAGCACCTCATCCATTTTGATGAGCATTGGTAGATATTCTTACATGTCCACACATGTATTGGAACTCCAAAATCAATTTCACTCTCAGCAGGATGCCATTTGCTATGTCTTCCAAGGATGAAAGTAAAGTGAACTCTCTTCATTTTACCCCTTCTGCGAGGGTCTAAATCATGGGCCTCAGAGGTGTTTGTAATATCATTATAGAACGGTAAGAAAATTGCTCTGAGCAAATACTCTGTTGGCAAGCACAAACACTACAAATGTGGCTCTTTCAGCTTCATGACCAGTGCTGTCCTCTCTCCCACTCGACATAAAACCATGACATAGTTGAACTGTGCACTCTCTTCATGCTTCTCTTGGAGGAGGATAGTCTTCTATTTCTTCTCATGATAACCCTTTATTTATCCTTCCCATGTCAACTTTTGCTTGAAGCCATTTTGGATTCCATGATGCTGTGCTGACTACTTCTTTCTATGTAGCGGGAGAGATATTGCCGAAGAGCTCATTCTGCTCAGATTATTTTAATGTTCACTGAACAATGATAAATATTTATGAAACTCTAAACCATCTTAAGCCCAGGCTAGATATTTAGAAAAGAAGAACTAAATACAGATTTTTCACTTGGGTGTCAAAATAACAACTCCCCTCTGTCTATAAAATAAATTGAGTCATTTTCACAATGCTAATGAGGCAGGAAGGAAGGATCCGCTCTGTGTTTAAAGACAGCTCTGGTGTGATGTGTGGAATGATTGGATAGAGATATCAACGTATGTAGAGAGACTAATTAAGAAATGCGTTCTTGTGTGTTAAGAGAAAGATGATAATAAACTGGGTAAGAATATGTCAATTGAAGTAGGAGGAAGTAGATGGAACTGAAAAGGCTATTTGGGTTGTCAAACGACAGTGTAATGAACACTAGATGAGAGTGTGGGAGGTGTAAGCTTGGAGAGATCCCTGATGCCTGAACCGGGTAACTGCATTGGTATTTCTATTGGTCATTAAAACAGGACTAATGGATAAAGATCTGTATTTTGGAAAATACATAATGATTATTTCTATTTTCTAATGCTTGATTTATGATGTGGAAAAGAAATGGGAATATTTAAATAGGCAGTTAGATATACAGTCATAGGAGAGTTATTGATGAATGATGCAGATGGGGAAATCAGGACACACATGGAATTTCCTGAAGTATCTGAAAATATTGCCTGTGTTTGACTACTGTAACACATACTAAAAGAGAGGAGATGGTATTGGAAAGGCATGACCAGAGAAACGGTGATAAAAATCAAACTTTTCTGTATATATAAATTTAAAATATGCCTACGATGGATTGATGAAGGAATTTTAATAAAACCTCCTGTTAGAATGAAAGATATAAAGTCAAGTTAGACAGGAAAAAATAATAGAAAGTTAAATGTGTGTGCACAAATCTGCCAATATCTCGTATTGTAAAGGAAGAGATACAGTCGTATTTGTGCAAACATTCTAAGTTTCTGCTAGTTAAGATCCCAAGAAAAAGAAAAAAAAAAGATTCTACTTCCATAGTTAAAAAATTACCAGCATAATCAAAATTTAGGCAAACAAAATAAATAGAATAACTGTAGAAGACAAAATATAATTGTAAGCATATTTTATTTATTAAAGATCTACCTTTAACATTTTAAAAATGTGTGTGTGAGTGTGTGTGAGAGAGAGTATGTGTGTCTGTGTGTGTATGTGTGTGTGTTATACATTCACCAGAGTGCAGTGCTTTTGGAACAAACATAACTGAATTCCAGAGAGCAGAAATTTTAGCCAGTTGTGAACTGCTGAGAATCAAACTGAGGTTCTCTCCAGTGTGATGCACTAACTAAATTTCTAAGGAATCCAGTCTTTCCAGAAGGGTTGGAACAGTTATTGTAGGAAACAAGAAGCAATGTTAGAAATTTTATTTTCCAAATGGTTGGCCTTGAACATGTTATTAACAAATCTTCAAAAAAGAAGAATTACATTTTCTTAACTTTATAGCATAATTTCTTGTCTGTTCTCACCAAACTATTTCCTTGTAGTAAGAGTACTTTTGGTTTATATACAGGACACACTTGAAAGAGAGATTGTTGTTTATGTACTTCAGTGGTAAATTCCCCAATGTGTATTAGCATATAAGTATGTTGACTTATATGTCAGTTTTATAATCTTGATAAATATATTTTTAGTTTTGTTCCAAAGAAATATGATGATTTCTGATTGTTACTAGATTCTGATTTTTGAACAGACATAAGAAGGGAACCCAGAATCCTATAAATTCTGAACCATGACCTTTTAGGAGCTCTGCTAGGAGGGAAAAATAAGTAAAAGAGGAAACTCCATGTGTCCCTATGCAGCATTGTTCTTTACTTCATATTATGCCTTCTCGCATTTATAAGCCTTCCTTCTAGCATCATTGTAATCACTTTGTGTGCTGATACCATTTAGATTTCACAGTGCCCAGCAAACTGCTGTAGACATATTGGCCCTGAAAATAAAATAAAAAGTCTAAATGTTCACAGAATTTTATCGATGTGAATTTGAACATAGGCAGTGCATATTCTGCTTCCCAGCAAACTTGTACTTGATATGCAAAGTGTTTCCACTTATTCAATTCCCTTGTGCTGAAAATTAAAACCCTGAGGGGCAAAGGTATGATTATAAATATGGCATGTACTTTCAAGAGGTGGGCTTCCACTGGTCGATCTTAACTAAGAATATAAAAGTTCTATATTGTAGTTGAATGCTCCAACAAAATTAACATTCATGGGAAACACGGCTGCTATGTACCCTCCAAGAACAGATTGCCCATAACATGCTCTGTTTGTGATGGGATATTAAAGACCAGCTCTCATAATTTTTCACTCCACATTTATAGATTCGTTTCTGCTGACAGAGTAGTGGAAATGTAATTAAATGTTTAGTTTAATTAAAATGGAAAATAAATGCTTGTTCTCAGAAATTCACTCCAGTCCTCCAAATAGAAAACATAAGACATTATGTGTCTCAAAAGCATGTACCACTGGCTCTCAGTATGTATTCATTTTTATAACACTCAGATATAATTACATACATATATTAAGCAATTCATAAAACTACATTATCAGTATATTCTTGCTGAAGATATATATTCATATGCTATATGAAGCTTAGGAACACTTTATACAAATTGACGTGATGCTGTAACTATTGGGAAGGTTGATATTGTACTAGTGGTCAGTCACTTCTGCATATAAATAGAGTGATATTTTACCCTGGGGGCCATATGGCGCTGTTAAAACTATTCAAGCCTTCCACCATAGTGTTGGAACACCAAGGCTTTAACAAAAATGAGCAGGATTATGCTCAAATGAATCTTCACTGTAGATACTGAAATGTAAATATTATACACACTTTTCAGTCCACAACAATCTTACTGTTTAAATACTATATACAGACATACATCATATATACATATATGAGTATACTATACACACACATATATTCTTAGTTCATATACCATACAAAAGTGTGTATGTCTCAGTATATACTGAAAACTTTACATATACCTCTTATTTTATGAGTTTATAAAAACACAAACACACACACACACTTTTCAATAATGTGTAAAACTTCAGTTTTTCTAGTAAGTATCCCAGATCAGCTGCTCTCCCTTTTGCTTGTGTGGCTAATCTACTCTGTTGCGCTTTTGCTCTTTCATGAACATTTGCCTCATTGCTCTGCTTTGATCAGTCATGCTGCAATACCTCCTCAACACTTAACAATTTCATGGATATTTAACTCATATTTTTGAACACACCTGAATGTATCACTTTCACTAAAATCATTTTAGAAGTATATCAAGAACACATCTCCTCACGACTCTAGTTTCATATTTTTTCTTTTCTTTCTCAGTCAAGACTTTAACTTGAAGTCTTTACGTCTTTGATTTATTCGAGTACATTTCTGATCAGATTCTTGGTTTCCTTACCCAAATAGTGAGCCAAATAGCTTTCCACTATTAATTCAGTAAGTCAATATTTTTGTTTATAAATTCAAATGGGATATTGACATGTATTAAATGTTTGTTTACATTTGTATCTTTAACTCTTTTGATTGCTTTGCATATTTCTGTATAGCCTGTAATTTTTTTGTGTTTTTTATATTGTGCTTTTTTTTTTATTGGAAAAAAATTTCCGCCTCCTCCCAGCCTCCCATTTCCTTCCCCCTCCTCACACTCCTCTCTTCCTCCCCCCACTCCTCTCCCTGTATTTATTTTTAAAAAATACTTTTTATAATTTTCTTGGTGCCTGTAATTCACCAGTGTTAATCGATAGCAACATGATTCACAACTTACGTTTTGTTAGAGTTCATAATAAAATACCTAAGAACTTGTGTGATTGTTTTTCACATTTGAAATGGTCATATATATACCTTTTATATCTTTTAGTTTTTCTTATAAATTAAACAAATTTATTTTCAAGATAATTCTAAGTCCAAATTTTTCTGGTGATTTTGAAATAAATATTCACTGTCTTTTATATTTTGTTATATTTCACAGAATTATTCATTTATTCAACAAATTCATTAGGCCCAATTTGCTCAATCACGATGTGTTTAGTGTTCTTCCTTTCCAAGTGGTGGTGGCACACACCATTAATCCAAGCACTCTGAAGGAATAGGCAGACAGACGTCTGTGGGTTGAGTCCAACCTGGTATCTTGGATTACAGAGAAAGTTTTAGGACGTCCAGGGCTTCACAAAGAAGCCCTTTCCTGAAACCCACTGCCCCTCTCCCCAAATAACAAAAATATTTCCTCAAAACTACCTTCCTTGGAATAATCAGCTGGCCTTAGTCTTTTTATTTTACTTCAGCTAACTATAAAACCATAGTTCATAGTATGTATGTCTATAGATATGTGCATATTTACATTCATACACATAATTTCAATATGAATTGAAATTGTTGGCAAAGAACATAGAGTTCAGTGATGGTTCTCATCAATCCTCCCCCACCCCCTCCTCTTCTATTCCTTCCCTCCCCTCTACCCTTCATGGTGGTGGGAACAAATGCTAAGAGCTCACATTTGCAACTGCAAACACAAGATCAATGTAGATTTGGAGTTGTGTCTCTGAAATCCTTACTTCTAGGACATACTTCTTCAACAAGGCAAGATCACTAAACTTCTCCCAAACACACCAGCAGCTTGGGGCCAAGTACACAAAGAATTTCCCGTATTATTCATTATTCGATATTAAACATCTTTACTTTTGCCTAGTTATCCATGGCTATAGAAATATAATTGTTTAATGAAGTCATAAAATATTAGGCTGTTATGAAATTGTATAAAGTTTTATTTCTCTGATTTAACTGCCCCTTTCGTGGAGGAATACGTCTTTGGATGAATGGCATGAAAAGCTATTTAGAACTTTTGTTGATGTTCATGTTGTGAGAGCAAGGCAGGCTGTGGGTGTATACAATTGCTAAAATAAAGAGGATTTCACATCGTTATAATAATCCAACTTACTATGTTATGGCAAAGGGTTAGTGGATAAATGAATAAAGTAGAAGCTGACTCATGGATCTAGTATTGATGTTGAGATCGAAAGTGAAATGTCAAAGTAAGGCATACCAGATCAACTACAACATAAAAGTGAAGAGGAGGTGTTATGGTAAAAGCATGCCTATCACAATACCTGGCAAAGACTTGTTTTGTTACATTATCACTGCTTTATAAATGAAATTAATATCAATTCAAACATGTATCATCAAAGGAGATAAAATAGAAGATTTTGTCATCTTATGAAAGAAGCACTAATGCTGGAAAGTGTAGTTCAATTACTAAAAAGAGCCAGTTGTCATTTCGGCATATCTTTAAATCTGAAGGCAGAAGGATTTGAGAAAGAGCATATCCTCAAGTAACTTAAACTCTAATTGAACAGTGAGTGCTAAATCAGTCTTCAACCTACAACCTTCCAAAGCTCACGCTCACATGTACTCACTCAGTCTTAATGTACAGTGAGGAAAATAAAACTCCAATTTGCATAAACATGATCCGTGCTTTTTTTTTTTTTTTAAATTTTAGTGTGGGAAGCATCACTTCAGTTTTTAAACTGATTGCTCTTCACACTTCTCTTATTGTCCAGCCTCACATATCTAGTCTAACAGATTTTTATCACACTCAGTTCAATTTGGGACAAGCTATACAGATAGTGGTTCAAAAGGTTTGAATGAGTTAACAGTATAACTAATTAATACACTAGTAGTAGACAATTACTAGAAAACACACTCAAGAGATTTGCTGGGTTCTGTTGGGTTGAATTTTCCCCTTCCTTTGTTTCTCATATGTACTGTTGTGGTTTATAGTCCTGTGACTGGCAGGCCAATCCTTTTTTATCTCTGGTCTTTTAAGTGTTTGCTCTGGAACTCTCACAGAGAGGAAAATCTGTATCTTTCTTGGGAAGATTTTGAATGAAAGCTGATCCTTCTTTAATCTTGGTTTTCACTTTTCAGACAAGGAGGTGATCTCAATAGCAAGCTATCTTAACAAATGGACCACATTGCTATCGACACAAATCACACAGTGTTTTGGTTTTGCTATCTCTACTTTAAGGCAGTCTCAACTTAGCTGTGTCTAACTAGATGCTTTTTACTTACACACATACATACACAAACACACACACATATATCACAGTCATTTGTTTAAATTTTGGATATATATGTGTATGTATATATATATATACATATATAATGTAAACCGATACCTGTGATTATGACCTTATAATGGCTACTTCCCCATGTATACTATGCAGTAGGTACAGTAATATGTAAATTGCACCTCATCATTCCATGTCATCACTATGAATTCTCTATTGGAAATGTACTAGTGCACCCTTTAAAAGAAGCAAATTGATAGCAAGAATTTATGAAAGGCAACATATAAAATAAATTGTTTAGTGTAAATTTGGCCAAATTCTTCACACTTGATTAAAAGTTCACACAATGGTCTTTGCTTAATATTTTCCAGTTTAAAAAAATCTGACTAGAGATGGACTGAATATTAAGCAACAACAACATATCTTACTACATATTCCATATTGTTCAAGGAAAAGGTCATAATGGGTCAATTAAATGGAAACAATGCAAATGGTTTAGCAATGGGAGAGCTGTAATGAAGAAAGTAAAATTTGAATCCTGGTGGATAGCTGATAGGTTCAGCAGGTTTTAGAAGAAGGTATTCTGGCTTGAAGAATGTGAAGCAGAAATAATCCATGCCTTAATTACTAGTTAGGAGTAATGGGAAGAGCATATGGTTAGGGACAATATGTTTGAAGCTGCCAGCTTTAACAAATGAATATTGCTGGCTTGAGGAAACTTTAGATCGGCACCGAATTACAATGATAATTTCACTTAGTCAGTGACTTAAAGCCTAAATAAATGTAAGCTTCAGTATAACTATAGCATTATGGGAATAATCTAATCTCTCCCTTACTTGAATATGGACACTTTGAAAGTCAAATGCGGAGTAGGCTGTTCAACGCCTGTATTTTCAGGATTCCCCTGATCCGTACATGTAACTCTTAGCGATTTAATGATCTGAGAGGATAGAAATCAGTTGATTTAGTAATTACAGGACTCAGTGGGTTAGTTATTTCAGCACAGTAAATAGACTTGAAGTATAAGATGGAAGAAAGAAGTAATGCTAATGGTCCTAAAAGAGAGGCAAATATAGTACATTTTTATAAACAAATTTCTTAGAATCTCAAGTTACTAATAGAAATACGCAGTTTATTTTTTAACAGAATTTCTGATTCTGTTAAATTCTCTTCCCTTTTTAATTTAGTCTATTCTTTCTGAGATTTCCCTGAGTTAAAAATAATCAGACTTGATGATATGTGCCCACTTTTCTTTTAAGGTATGTACACGTTTCCTCGCGTGTTTTGTTTCTAGAGATCAAAGTATATTTTAACATATAGCTGCTCCTACTTCATTATGAGCCTCAGGAACTCGTTTAACTTTTATGTCAAATTAAGGCAATGTGGTACAGTTCACATTTCAACCTCTTGCTTTCCATACAACGTTAATTTCCTGTGTGAATAATTACACATGCTCACTCCTTGGCAACTCTCTCATAAAGCACCATTGAATGCGGAAAGAAATGGTAACGTACAGCTAATCACATGCTCCTGAATGCAGATCAAGTTTCTCATGCATTAAAATAAAAGGAAATTATGAGACTTCATTTGACAATTTTGCGTGCTGCATAATATGCAAATTCACTATACACCAAGAGCTAATTTGATCTATTTTTAGCCATCCTCCAGTACTGACCAAACCTTCACAAGGAGTTCATATATTTCTACTCTACTCCGCTTCTGAAGCATGAGGAATTTGTTTACTAATCAGTAATACATATGGCTTCAAATGAGTAAAATGACCTGTAAAATTTTTAAGTGTAAGATTTTTTTTCTGATCATGTAATCTAGTTTCTTCATAAATGCTGCCTTAATCTTTTTCATCCTCTCCCCTCCCATTCTCACTGCTTCCCTCTGCCTCACCTCTCTTTATCTCTTCAGTATTCAGCTACTTCTCTGTTCCATCCAACAGAAAATTTTCTCTTGCTCATTAGAATCTATGTGGGCATCTAGTAATACATATTATTGCCATCATTACCATGAATCCCAAAACTTCTTAATACAATATAAATTTTTGGCATCTATTTAAAGCTGTATCAAAGACTTCAGTTTGCACTCATTCTCCTGATTCTTAGAGGTGTCTTGAATATGGAGCTAATAGAACATCCATATATTCCCATCTAACCACATTATGCTCATGTAGGCCAAGTTAAATAAACCACTTCTTTGCTAATTTTTTGGACAGTGTTGTATTTAAAAAAAAAAAAGCAAAAACAAGCAAATAAATAAACACAAGTAAGGACGTGTATCATCTTCAACAAACAAACTTCTGAACAACAGGGATAGGACATGAAATGAATGGAATTAGATCTTCAACTGTTATGCTTTACAAAACTGACCTCCACATAGATGTAGGACCTAAACCTGTAAATGGATGCTATAAAGTAGTCCCACGCTAGCTCAGAATTGAGTAGAATAAAGGGTTCTTTATTTAGGGGTAGACTGACAGATCACAGTCCTCTGCTCTAACAGTGAACAGGAACCAATTCCAGCAGCTGAGAGTGCAAGCTTTAAAGCTGCATTTATAGTAGTATAAGAGAACATGCCCAAGTGGGCTAGTATCTTAAAAGCTATTGGCTGAAGGAGTTCCCACAGTATAAACATAAGATCCAATACCTTTAATCTCTTCTGAGAGGAAGTGGGTAATATATTTAATCTTAAAAGCATATGAAAAGGTTCTCCATGTAGTAAAACATTAGCCCAGGCTTTAAGATCAACAATTGATAAATAATAGGATCTCATGAAACTCTAAAGCGTCTGCACAGCATAGAAAATCATCATCATCAAAAAAAAAAAGGTGGCTTTTAGAATAGGAAACCATCTTTGCCTCATACATATAAGACAGAAAATTAATGTGAACAATAAACAAGTGATTAAAAATACCCAAGGATTAATGAAACAAACTATTCAAAAATGAAGTAAGTCTGCTGTGTTCTAACTGGAGGTTATTTAAATAAAACTTAAGATTATTTGGTCAGTTTTTCTCATAAACATCATCTTGCCTCTCAAAATGAGCTCTGTGTATACTTGTTGAAGTAGAAGTAAATAATTCTTCTGGCCTACTGAAAAAAAAAAAAGAAACTAACAAAGCATCTTCAAAGAAAGAAGTACATGAGGAAGATAATATTTTTAATGTTTTAAAATATTTTTGTACTTTTTAACTTATTAAATAGGATGTATTTAACTATCAAGAAAAATAAAATTGTGAAATTTGCAAAATATAGTAGCAAAAAATCAAATATAAAATTCCTACACTTCCTTTCCTCTTTTGAACTCTTTTCAAGTATTCTCTCTTGTTCTGACTCAAAATCAATTTATGTATATGTATATACATGTGTGTGTGTGTGTGTGTATGTCTGTGTGTTTGTGTGTCTGTTTGTCTCTACCTTGGCAAAACAATTTCTTTCGTTCTCAATATTCCTCAATTGGCTTTGGTTTTTATTTTTTCTATGGTTGTGACCACATGAGCTATTCTCCTTTCTTGTCAGTGTGTCAGTTGGTGCTGTATTATTCAGGCCATGTTTTCATAGCCAGAGAAATATTTTTTCATGTTCAAAATATTTTAATATCAAGAAGTGCAAATTGAAATATTTTGATATTAACACTTTTAATCAGAATAGATACTATCTTTATTCAACAAATGCTAGTCAGCATATGAGTAAAAGAGAATACTCCTCCACTGTTTATGGGCAGGCAAACTGGTGCAGTCATTTTGGATGTCAGTGGGTAGGTTGTTCAAAAGACAGAAATATATATAATCTGACTGTACTACTCTTGGAAAAATTCCCAAAACTTTTTATATTTTAATATAGATACATTGTTTATCTACAATCAGTGCTGCTCTAGTCACAATAGCCAGGATTTAAGCAGTTCAGATGTTTATTAGCTGATGAAATGATTTATATATAGTACATATATACAATAAAACATTCTTTATCTATACTGGAAAACAAATAGTATTTCTATTGTCTACCCAATACCAAATGTTAAACAATCACTAAGAGATACATACAAGTAACTTTATATAAACTGAGCAAGTTGTTTTTCATTATACATGTGTGTCTGTGTTATTATACTAATACAAAATGTGTTTATAACAGATACCCCCATATATATATAATGTGTGTATAATTATATATAACAATAATTAGTTTAAAAAGCTATATGGGAGAGTTTGTTGAAAGTAAAGGGATGAGGCAATTGAGTAAATAAAATAAAATTCACAGATAAATGGATGGATCTGGAAGCTCTAAATAACCATTCTGAGGAAAGTAACTCAGATGTATGACTGTGCTCATATGTGTTAACACTTGCATAGTGAGTGTATGAGTGTGCATGTGTGTGTGTGCGTAGTATATGCTTGTATGCATTTGTCTTCCTCTGTATGAGTCCTTTTGCTGACATAAGAAACCCCGCAAAGCACAAAGGAAATAGATTGAACATATTCTTGAGTGTCTTTTTATGTTTCTGGGGAATTTACACAAACTACAGTTTACTTCTCTGCATTTCCTATTATTTTATATTTTAGATATCAGTCTCCACTGATGAGAATAAGTAGGACAGTCTTAAATTTTCCATTACCTATCAAATCATTTTTTGGATCAACCTATTTTTTCTATTTATTAAAAATGGGTTTCAATTTCATACTTCTGTCTAGTGAAACATTTTAAGTAACTAAACTCTTAATGTTTATCTACAGTTGTCAGACCCTGCACACAATTATTATTGACCATTTTGTTATTGGATGAAAAATCCCACTGTCAGATCAAGTGATGACATCTCATCCTCCTCCTCACCTTTCTTTTAATCATGGCCATATTTTAACAAGAACATAATTTTGACATAGTAAACGTAGGCCTCTTTCTAGTCCTTTTCTGCCTTCCTCTGCTCTCTGAAATTCTTTCCTTTATTGGATTTTTATAAACATGCGGGCTCCCCCTGATTCCTGTTCTTCTTTTTACTTCTGGGCAATTTATTTCCATCATCCAACTCACACTTCCCCCAAAGTTGTCCTCGCATGCTCAGGAAGAATTGGAAAGCATCCCTGTGGTTTCAGAGCCCTCTGTATTTGTCTCTGTGATAGTATCACATTACAATGAAATGTTGATTTTTAAAATTCCTTCATTCTATGATAAAATTAAGTTGAGAATTGTAATTTTCCATGGTTTTATTTGATAGATAGCTACTTGACTGCCCTGTGCAAAACTGAACCAGAAAATTTACATATATTATTGTGTTTGTTTGCCATGGTTTTTAGATTTTTTATTTGCCTAATTAAATAGTCACTAATATAGTGTACTGTTACATACTAAACATGTTAATGCAGGTTCATGAAAAAGTGATGCTAGAAGTCTATAAATAAGGGTATTAAATACTGTTCAATGTGATATATTCTGAAAATAGTCTATACAATTTGCTTATCTTCTCAGAAATGTCAGAATACAGTAGTTAATCCTGCCTTTGAGAAGAGAAAATGGAATATACACACAAACCACCACAAATATGAGACATTCCGTAACAGTATTTGCCTACTATATATTCTATGGAAGTGTTTTAAAATTTACATAACTGGGTTACCTAATTTAATATTTATATAGTATATTTACTGTATTTAATTGGCAATTATAAATTCTGTTTAAAATATTTTTCTACCCACCAATATATACTTTATGGTTACCTTCAAGGTCTACTTTTCTAATATGCCTAATAATAACTCATTGGACATAATTTATATTATTTTTTATGTAAAGGTTTTTGCAAATAATTTTCATTTTATTAATTTTCAATTTGTTAATTTACATTAATAAATTTCTTCCTTCTGTTGCTCTTGCTCAATGAACTTCCCTCAGCACTTTCTATTTGGATATTACATACCTTTCAGGTACATATGTGTGCATATATTTGCTTACACATATGCATGATCATTCACACACATAAACATTCATTTTTTTCTAAGTACAAGAAGGAAAAGCTGCAGAAATTCCAGCTGAATGGCTAATGTTCCTATTTGACTAAGTAGTAATATAATTTAAGTCCATTATAGTTCTCAATTAACAATAATATGATAGGGAAATGGATGTGGAGAGAAATTTTGAGAAAAAAAAACAAGAAATGGTCAATAATTATCATAGTAATCACATTAATAGAAATGGAAACAATGAAATATTAATCTTCAGCTATTACATAAGCAAATTGAAAAAAGTTATTGCTCGGGCATAGCAAAGATATAATTAATATTTTACTTAGTTCTTTTTAATGGTGTTTGGAAGCAGGAGAGTAATCATTGTTCTAAAAACTGTTCATAGATTTTAACTGTAGTTACAATTCTACATCATCCCTCCAAATACAGTAGATAGAGATCTGGGTATGGAATCATGAAGGTTTTTTTTTTTTTCTTTTTTTGTTTGTTTGTTTGTTGCTTATTTTTCTTTCATTCAGCACATCCTAACCTCAGTTTCCACTCATTCTACTCCTCTCAGTTCCTTCTCTGCACCTCTTTTCTCTCACAGTCCCATTCCTTCTCTGTTTCCCTTCAGAAAATAGCAGGCCTCCCAGGAATGTCAAGGCTTGATGACCTACTGGAGGAAATAGATCTCAACAGAAGGCAAAAGAGCTAGAAACAGCCCCTTTTCAACTATTAGCAGTCTCACAAAAACAACATGTTACACAACCATACCATATATTCAGAAGGCACAATACAAACCCATACAGGGTCCAGGATTATCATTCTGTGTGAGACCCTATGAACCCTGCTTAGGTGATTCTGTTGTCTGTGTTCTTGTGGTGTCCTCAAACCTTCTGGCTCATAATAGCCCTCCTCCTCTTCCATGGAGTTATCTGAACTCTGTCTACAATAGAACTATGGGTCTCTGCTTCTGCAGAGCTGTTCATTGAAGTAGGCAATAGCAAAACCTTGTCAGTAACATTAGGATTCAGTAAGATGAAAATGATTACATAAATTATATCACACAAACATTACAGAAAACAATGCTGAAAATTTACTAAAAGTGTTGATCACAATATTTATTTAGATAGAAATTCTGACAAATACTTGAAGTCAAAGAGATATGGGGAGTTTTCCCAAGTTCTTGTAGAAAACAATTATAGATTTAAGAGTCACTGTATGCTACTGTCCATCTCTATATATCACAGATCACAATAACTTATTTTAATGTATTTCCTGAAATGTCAATGATTTAGTTATCTAGAAGTTCTGATTAATTAAATATTAATTAATTAAAATAAACCTAGCATGTTTTATACTGAGGTTATTGAATAGATTTTATGAAGGCAAAGGCGTAAGTCACAAACAATCCCACGCTAGTTTGGAATTATGATTAATATAATGGTTATTTATTTAAAGGGGAAAAAACTTACAGATCACCGTCCCAGACAACAGCCCTCTGCGCAATCAGGAAGGGAGTCTAGTAGCGGGAAGTGGAGCAGGAAGAAAGAGAGAGCGTGAAGGGAAGTGACTGCTTTTTTAAAGAGAGAGACCACGCCCCAATGGGCTGGTATCTCAGTGGCTATTGGCTAGAGGAGCGGAAGGACCTCCCGCAACAATTTTAAGAATTTCTTATTTTTTTTATAATTTATTCTGAGTTCAATAGAATATATCCTAGAGGTTCAAGCATTTAGAGTGCCTCAGGATCACTCAAACATCAGTTTTCATTATATTGCATCAAAGAGGTAACTACAGAATTGGAAGGATGAATGGAGTGAATACTATCCCCAATATATTACACAGAAACCATAGTTTCTCTTTTAATAATAAACTCCCCACTAAGAATTTTTTGGTTTGTGATTAACTTCTTCTCTGCTGAGCATAGAAAGCAAATCTAACATAATGTTACTAACCAACTTTTACTGAGTTTCACCTGGACATCCTCAAGATCCGTCTTATGAGCTGAGAACTAGGTCTGAGACTTTGGCCTGTATAAAATTGTGTAAATCTTGAAAAAGCTCACCTATGTGGGGATAACAACCTAATTACTATAAAGTAATATATTGAAACTAAAGTTTCATGCTTTAACACTTCTGTAAATAAAAAGATATTAAGATATGACTTTATCTATCTTTTAGTTCTAACTTAGAACTTCCCACATTACACTGGGGCCTCCAAAATCCTATTATACATTGGATGGATATTATTGGTGTGGCTCAACCATGTTACACACATATAACAATAAAACCATTACATTTACATAAATTTTACTATATGCTTAGTATGTTTCTAATTAATTGTAGACAGAAATTTCTGTTCCACCAGATCCCATGGCTTTTCATTCCAAATAACCACCCAGAGGTTTATATTAATTATAAATCAGTTGGCCTGTTGCTCAGGCTTATTACTAACTGTTACAACTTACATTAACCCATAATCTTTATCTGTGTTTAGCCATGTGGCTTGACACCTTTTCTCAATGAGACATTTTTACCTTGCTTCTTCTGTGTCTGGCTTATAGCTATATCTCTTCTTTGTTCTTCCCAGAATTCTTCTAGTCTAATTTTTCCACTTATACTTCCTCTTAGCTATTGGCCAATCAGCATTTTACTAAACCAATATGAGTGACAAATCTTTACTATGTACAAGAACATTATCCCACAGCAATGCATACGTAATGATCCTAGGATATTTTAAAGAATTACTTTTACTTAACCCAAAATATTAGAAGCAAAGAAAATCCTAAAAGATAATTATTTTGACTTATGAATAAATGGGCCAGATTAAATAATGCACAGATAGAAGGCAAAACATCGCCACTCATGTGTCCTTTAAAATACCTATGAAAGAGAATTGAACAGCATGTCCATTCATGGAGTGAGTAAAGCAAATAATTATCATCATCAACAATGGTTATCTTTTAATCAGCCATGGGTCTGAATGGGATGAGACATGAGAGGACAGATGAGTTTTCCCTCTGTTTTAGAGGCAACATCGATCTTTCATTGCTTCAGTAATCAGTGGTCTTAATCCAATTTTCTTTGAGTGGACACTAAGGTGGTTTCACTACCTTGTCATCCTTTATGTTTGTTTATTACCAGATTTATTGGATTTCTAGATTATAGATGGAGATCATGAGGTTTCACCAGGTTTATCAATGAGTTTTTTTCCTGAATCTTATGTCCTGTCATCTATCTATCTATCTATCTATCTATCTATCTATCTATCTATCTATCTATCATCTATCTATCTATCTATCTATCTATCTATCTATCTATCATCTACCTATTATGTATTTATCTATCTTCATCTATATATCTCTTATCTATAAAGACATAGGTATAGACATATATGACCTCTCCATTGATTGATCAATCAATACATCCATCTATCCATTCATTCATCTATGCATTCATCCATCTATCCATTCCATTCCATTTTTTCTCTCACTCTGGATAACCCTGACTAACATAATAGATACTTTTATAACCATTTTATATGCTAAAGACATCTAATATATAAGGCAACAGTAATTTTGCATGTTGACTTGCTCTTAGATTTTGTGTTCCAAACTACTGTACAATGCTTCCTCTAATTATCAAACTTTTTAAAAATTGATACATTGACATGCTTTAAAAAACATTTTATTTAGTCAAATAAGTGTGTACCCACAAATAGCTTTAAGGAAGGCCTCACTAACCAGGAGTATATTTTGTATTGACTATTAAAATTTGAATAAGACTGGTTTTGTTGCAGAAACTAAAAGTTAAAAGTAGTGAGTATGTATTATTCTAGGGTAAAACAGAAAACTTTAAGATGTTATTTTTTGGGAGTTTTTTTTTGTTTTACATAAAGAAATAGAATATCATGGTTCTATCAAATAGTTTATTTAGAATAAAATGACAAACATAATGACTTTTCATAAAATAAAATGTTCTAACTAAACTGTCATATCTTAGATCTAGAATTCATTGAGATGACTGAGAACTATTAGTTTACTAAGGATACCTAATTGCTATTTGTGCTTTGAGAATTTAGCACAATGATCTTTGATCATGTTCATCTTCACTTAGCTCCTCCCAGATCCACTCCCTGAGCTAAATACATATTCTCATTACCATGCAGTTGATTAATTTAGCAGATTCTATTGTAATATAAATATAAAAATCTTGTTCATAAATATAAACTTAGAATGTCTCCAATACTCTATACTTAACCCATTCTACTATTGAATCCAGCTATGAATTGTCTATTTTGCTGCACTGAGAGTTGACTTAAAGTTTTCAAAACACATCTCTGATGATGTAAAGATGGCCTTGCCTCATGGTTGTTCTTTCACGTTTGGCATATCTATAACGGGAAGACACAGCTCATTCTCAGATAGCTGATTTCACAGGATGATTGAACTATTTCCTCTTCAAAGTGTTCACACAAATCTTTAACAAATTTTGCCTAGCCAACTCATGGTTTAACTATTTCAAATTTATAGAATTCATACTCATTCTGGCTTTCAAAACTGCAAATAATTTTCTTGCCCTTACTCTTTACATTGGACTTTGCTTTCTCTAAATTCTCCCTTTACTTAATTTTAAAAGCCTATCATATAAATCAATATATATATATATATATATATATATATATATATATATATATAGCTAAGATTTAATCCATAAAATATGATTTAAATTCTGATGTATTTTCAATTTCTTAAAAGTCAATGTCTTCATTCTATCTTAAATCATTATTAATTTTGTTAGAATAAAATGCTATCAAGAGATGTAGAAAGATACATGGATTATAGATAGATACATGATAGATTATAGGAAGATGATAGGTAGATAGATATCAATAGAAGCTGATTTTTGCCTTTTGCTTTACAAGTTATCAGTACTATGCTATCCATAAAAACTCTCAAGAGTGATTTAGAATTTTATATACATTAAATCCAAGTAAAATGAATTTACTGATTGATATTTTTATGTAGAAAGGAAATACTCTGTTTTAGCCATAATTTATGTATGCTTACTTGTAAGGTTCTTTATAGATATCTTTCTTTTTACTTTAGTGCATTATTATAGACCTATTACCCCATATTTTAATCTGAAGTGCCAAAGTGAGTCAAGATTAACTTTATTAGGTAAACTGTAATAAGAAAATTGAAGGACCTATTTTATTTATTCTTTGATTATTTCACATATGAATACCATGTATTTTGATAATATTCACTCCTTACTACCCATGCCTTCTCCTCCCCAACGCCTCCCAGTTGATTTCCTTTGTTAAGAAGAATTATCCCGCTAACTGTGCTTCGTGACACACTAATATGTGTATGACTATAGAGGCGTCTTCTCAATTGTCACAGTCCAGCAGCGATCAACTACCAGTGGTTCTTCAGCTATGGATAGGGTCAGTCTCTCAAATGTTCTTTACCCATCCATGTTGTAATGTTGGCTGGTTTGATGATGAGCAGGGCTCTGCCCCCGAGACCAGCTGTTCTGAGATTGTGGGTCAACAAACCCACCCTGTCACATCTACAGGAAACCATCTCAAAGCAGTCCGATTCATTCACACACATTCTGTCCCTCTTCTGTGATGCCTCCTGCTCTTACCACAAGATAGTGTGATATATTTCCACTTGTACAGGCTTTCTCTCATATTGTTTTAACCAAAGGTATTTAAAAAATACATTTTTGCTAACTGAAGCAATAATGGTTCTGATTTTTCCCACATAAAATTAAATAATTAATTGCATATTGTTATTATTTGGAAATTATTTGAGGTGATTAATATGCTAATTTGATGAAATGTGAAGGCCTTTTCACAATACATACCAATACAAAAACTGTATACTTAAGTATATGCATTGGTTCATGATACAACTCAATAAAGACATTTAATGATGAACCAGTTTTCCATCCTTGTTCCCTTGACGCTTCCCACTGTTGAATTAAAAGAAGATGTAGGAGTATCTTCATACAGTTTTACAATCCTGTTTCATTTGTATTTGAAAATATAATATTCGTAAAATTTCACAGTAAAACTAAGCGTGTGATGGCATCAAAAGTGACAATTTTCTGAGTTTCTCTCTCAAAAGCTTCAGAGTTTAGCACTAAATTTTGCCTTTCTAGTTTCTGTAGTCTGACCAGCATCAATCTCGTGTTGGATGCTTCTCTGCCACCAGCTAAAATGATTCTTATAACTCTCCCAAGGTAACAAAGGAAGGGCTCAGGATGAGAAATGCTCATGCTTTCAGGTTCAGAGATTAGCTCCATAATAAATTTTGTTGACTGAAATACATGTCTATTCCTTTCAACTAATCTTCGAAATAAAAAAGAAAATGATCAACTGTTTAGTACCTGGCCTTCCCCAGGGAACCTTGACCAAATTAGTCCACTTATTGTGTTTTTTGATGCCTGAGAACACACCCCATGTACTAGGTGCTCAACAGGCTCACTTTCCTATTGCTGGAGAAAGTTGGCACCTGTTCAGAACATCAAACTTTTAAAGCCTCTTATGTACACTGCACATTTTATTGTGGGGTTTGGAGAGTGCCTATAGCCCTTAGACTGAGTGCAGTCATTGATACAAATCATTCCTCAATGAATAGATTTGTTTCAGAGCAACAAAGTGTCTGTTTGACAGTTCTGAGCAAGTCCATGTAGACTCATATGATGTGTCTCCATTCTATTCAGTTGCTGTGGTCTTAGCAATGGAAAACCACAAGGGTGTTAATAAAACCTTGTTTTGTTTTTAACAAACATTTTCATTTCAATATACTAGAAACAAAGTTGGTCTTTTCCTGAAAATGCTATGGTGTGAAATATTAAAATTAAGCTACACGTCTTTTCTGAAATCAAGTGCTCCTCAGGACAATCCCTTCCCTTATTTGTCAGTGCCTTAGTAGCAGAGTAAGACATGATCTTAACTCTGATATATATATATATATATATATATATATATATATATATATTAAAGAATCAAAAATATATTAGTCTGTATAATTCTACTTGTAAGTATATTTTTAAGGCTGACCATACATTGAAGTAACATTATACAGAGTGAGCAGTTATAATTATATATATGGAGATGGAGAGATGATTCAAAGTTTAAGAGCACTGTCTCTTCTTCCAAAGGTCCTGAGTTCAATTCCCAACAACCACATGGTAGCTTACAACCATCTATTATAGGATTTGGTGCCCTCTTGAGGAAGAAACCTGATCAGTTGTCCTCATCAACTTAGACCATGAAACCCAATATGGACAAGTTCAGCAGAGCCATCATATATGGGCTGCCCATGCATGCTTTAGCATTGCCAGAACATAAATTTCAGTTTCACAAATTCATATATAAATATATATGAGTATAACCTACTATATATATCACATATATAAGGACATTGTGTGTGTAATATGCCTGTGTGTGTGAGTCCATGGACTTGAAAGAGAGCATAATTTGTATAAGAGATTGTGGGTCAAAAGGTATGGGTAAAACAATGTAACTACATCACAATATCAAAATTTTAAGAAATATTTTTCAATAATAAATTAGGACATAATGTAAAGAAAACCCTCCATGTCTATTGGGAGACACAAGGGAGAGAATAGCCAAAGCCGGCGAGAGCACTGAGTCATTATTCTGACACTGGTGCTTATTCACTACTTCCCCCAACAACTGTAAATGTTGGTAATTTCCATATTTTAATTGACTTTTTAACATCTTCCTTAGGAGCAACTAAGCACCTCAGTGTGCCATGCTTTCACAATGAGTAACTGAATGGCAGCATTTCCATCACCGTTTGTTTGTTTGCTTATTTCAACACATCAACCTCCAAATGAACGGAAATGGCTCTGCTAGCCACATACTCCAGTGTGATAAAGATAGTGGATGCTAAGCATTTCCTCTGCCGCGCTTGAAAAGTAAGATCACTTACCTTATCTTCTCAAATGACCTTTCTCAGTGCAGAAAAAAGACCAAATAAGAAGGGACTGCTACAAGTTAAGTGACCTTTGTCAAACACTTACCATATTAAGTAATAATTGCCTAGATATTTTTACCGACTCTTCACAAAGAAGGTTTTTGAAAAGGACTACTTTCTCGATATTGAAGAAGTCGCTTGAGAGCGAAGGATTCCATATTCGTCCTTTTGGACCAACCTTGCTCCACACCCAGGACATTAACAACCTGAATCCTTTTCACACTCCCTCTGTTAAGCCTGAGTGATCTTTCCTCCTCTAAAGCACAAAAGAGGGTTACTTGTAGGTTTAACAAATATGTATCCAAAGGAATGCTAGTCTCTCTTGGTATTTGTAATGATGGAGAATGTTATGTCAGTTTTAATATTCCTGCCAGGAAACTCTTGGAATAGTCATTCAATTTAGAAAGAAGACAAAACAAATCAAAACAAACACGCAAAAAAACAAAAAAAAACCATACTTGTTTACTATGATGCCTCAAATGAGATGCAAGGTGCTATTGGTGGGTGAGTGTGGGTGACTTCCTGCTGGGAGAAAGTACCTAAGCTGCTTCAGCTGTTCTCTTCAATTTTGAAAACAGCCAATCAGGCCTGAAATCCCTGTTATCATAAGCTGTATACGTTACAAATCGTTGTAATTTATTCAGGAATCAGAAGGGGTGAGAAGTTCATGCTTGGCTTAGTTCTTCTGGCACTAGGAAGAGGTAAGGAAGGCACTGCAGTCCTATTCATCTTCACAAATAAAACGCTGACCTCCAAGAGGAAGCTCCGTCTAATATAAACCGTACACGCTTTGAGTACTTGGGGTAAGGCATAAAAGGACATCTCTCAGGCTAAAGCGCTGGACTTCCTCAGTACTACGAATCGCTGATGGATGAGCTAGCAGTTGAATGTTTAGCAGGCTGTGACGACTTTGCACGGAAATATGAAAATTTATTATCAGCTTGCCACATCAGCGCTTACCCTGGCTGCCTCTGATCTTTCCCTTTGCTGTGTACTCCCACTCCCTCTGACAGCCACCCCCTGCCTCTGCCCCTACTTTCCCATCCCCCCCCCCCCCCGCAGAGAACTGCTGGCCGTCAATTTTCAAGAACACAGGATTTGTTTGGTTTTGTTTGTGTGTTGAAATGATTCTTATTAACCTTACTGCTCTCTGTGTGACCTTGTCTATGGGACAGAAAGGGTAGTACTGCAGCCCCAAAAGTATGCACGCCGGGGTGTGGGAGAAGGAGGCAAAAAGGGGAAGGGAGTAGAGGGAGAGTCAGAGAGCAGAGGAAGGAGGAGAGACTGCGAGAGCCGAGCATCAGGCCGACAAGCGCTGCCAGCCAATCAGAGGCACGCTCAGGAGCTGCAGAGACCCAGCCTGAGAGCCTGGGGCTGGAGGTGCGCGCAGCCCAGCCGGGGCTCTCCGAGGACCGCGAGCAGCCGTGCCCAGAGCTCTGAAAACGTCCCCCCTCTGCTTCTCATAAATTAAGTTTCTTTCCACCAGTTAGGGCAAGTCAGCCAAGGTAAGGTTTCAATACATCACACTTTACTCTATCGTGACATTCATATTTTTATACAATGGGTCTGCTTACCCAGTTCGGAGTGAAACAGTATTGGTGAAAATCTTCCTCCTGGATGCTTTTCACAGGGTGCTGTGCTAATGGGAAAGTTGCAGCCCGCAGCCTTGCCGCTTGTATAAATTTGTGTTTCTTATGCCGGAATGCTGCTCTAGAGCCTCTGGAATGTGAAGCTTCTGATATAACTGGTTTTGTAGAGATGTTGGTTTGTGGATGTGCTGTTATCTGCCTTGCTCCTGAAGAAGTTGGAAAGGGACTCTGCCAGGCGCATTGGAATACTGAGGGCATGCGATTAAGCAGCATTTATGTCTATCTATAAAAGTGCGATCCGCGTGATCAGAATCAAACAGGGATGTTGCAGTCAGATTTTCCAGAGCTTTTTAATTATTGTCTTTCCAGTATCTTTAAAATTGCATGGCATCTCCGACTGAAAGGCAAGAAGAGCCTTTCTGTTTTGTTTTGCTTTTTTTTTTAATTTTTAATTTTTAGAAATTTGTTTGCTTCCCCCCCTTTTTTTTTTACTTTAAAAAATGTCTTTCATACCTGTTTATGGAAGCCTAAGGTGAAACTTTTATGTTTTATAAAGGGCACAGTAATGATGCCGGGAGAGAAAGAAGCCTGCTGGCTCCTGTGATCACTAGCTAGTTCATTTGGTGTCTGCCTCTGTTTCTTAACTCTCAGGCATTGCCTTAACTTCCTATACTTGCTTTGTTCTGAGTGTGGAAATCCTCTAATTTTGTCTTTGTTCCCACATCTGAACATCAAGGGAGATCACGTCCGTACTTGTATGTAAGTGTGCTGTGCATGCAGATGTTGAATCAGGCAAATCTTTTCTATGTAACAGGTGAAAACAGAATTTTACTAGTTAGGGATATGGAGCTGTCCTTAACTCTCTTATCTGTTACATGAAATAAACCTGATGCTTGATCAAGCTAAGTGTTCCTTGTGTTTTTTAGACTGGAAACAGAAAAATAAGAGTATTAGGGAAAACAGTCTGCTTTTTGGTGTGCTCAGGTGATGGCAAGTCTGCTTTGAGACCAGAGAGATCAGAGAAAGATCTTGTTATGCAGCCAAAAACCTAGCTATATGCTCTGCTTGCGTTTTCCAACCTTTCTTTATCTTTCATTCTGGTATCACCCACAGATGTTAAACCCAGGGGGCTGCCCGTCTTCAATAACTGTTCTCTGCCTCAGTGCATAGTCTCCTCAAAGACTGTATTCAGTCCTGAACCAAGAGTGTGAAATGCAGAGTAGATCTTGAACACACCTGGTAAGGTGTGGGAGGAGGAAGCAGAACATGATACTAGAGGAGAGTCCGTTCTGTAGCATTCTGTTCCAAGCTCCAATTACTATTGCAGTTTCTTTCAAGCTTCCTGTTCTATATTTGATTCTATATTTACAGCTAATGAATTAACCTAAAGTCAGGACCCAATTCATTCACTCTAGACGGTATTCATTTAACGGGTTCTGGTCAATAATTACTTTATGCATTATAGTTTCAGTGTTTTTCAACACAGAGTGCTAACTTAAGGAAACAAACAGACAATGATGCTAATGGCCTGTATTGATTGGCTACCTGAAAATAAGGATTGGTACAAAATGAAGAAAAGCTATTTCAAATGCAGCAGAAACGCTCAGCAGAAATAAGCCAATAGCAGAGGAGAATAAGACAGTAGAAGAAATGTGGTGGGAACTCTACTTCAAGCTATGACTGGTACACTCTGAATATAATTATCTATAGCAGTTGCAAGCATAGGCAACAGCTTCTCTGATACTTAGATTTCATAATGTGCAAACTGGTGATTATTATTACTCCAATGACCTTTGCTAAAGTGGATATGGTAAAATGATTGGAGATTTAATTGTACAACATTATGAAATTTTAAACAAATTGTGTTTCATAAACTAAATATAAAGGGTTTGTTTTTATTTGCTCCTAGGAATATGATTGTTAGGCTTTGAATCTGTCTCTGTGGCCCAATTTATATAAACTGCATTCTTAGAAAATTTGTGGGTTTTCTCCTCTGAATTTTTGACTTATGGGTGGTTAGGAGTTGATACCATCCCTTATGTACTTTTCAACTCAGTGTGGTGACATCTAAAGACGCATGTACTCTGCAGCACATTGAAAATGTTGAGGATAAACTTTCACTTATCCTGAATAAGTTGATTGAGGTAGTATAGTCGATGGAAGAGTACAGACATTGGAAGCTAAAACTATTGTGTATGATGCTCTCTATACTTATTTAGAAAATGACAGTAAGTATAGCAGTGAGCTAGAAAAACTATTGATGTGTTTCAGTCTGGGTGCTCTGCCTATTAATTCTCTAATCACTTTGAAAATGAATGGATTTCAAGTTGTACATTTTCAATGAGCCCTTAGTGCATTACTCTTGGACACTGTCATGACACCATCTTCATTTTTTTCTATGAATTAAAAGACTGACACTATAATGTCCTACACTAAAATAGAGTAGGGGGAGGGGGAGCACTGAAGAAACAGTTTACATGTTGGGATTACAATAGATCTTCCTTCAATTTGGTATTTTTAGATGACCCATTAAAAATTAATATTCTCATAGCAGACTATTTCTGTTCTCCATTTTCATTGCTTGGGGTGAAATGTTTGGTATGTATATATTTGGAGGTGCTGTTCAGTCTAGTAGTTTTGGATGCTTGGTGTACTTTTGAGCATTCAAACCACTGTACATAATAGGATAAAACTTATTTTAAAGTAAGTTTTCATTGGTAGTTACAAGTAGCATACTAGGGAAGTACTGAGTACCATGATTTGAAGATGGGACAGAGGTTGGGTACTCCAGACAGTGCTGTACTACATGTGAACTCTCTGTCATATATTTTTCCCCAATTTTCATCATGAGCAAAATTCAAATATACTAACTGATATACTTGGTTGTTATCTGTAAGGATTCAAGGCATTATTGTTATAATATCATAAATCAGTGTCCTTAAAGTCTTGTTTGCTTATGAGTATTTTGGAATGCTGCCTTCAAATTAGATGTTTGATAAAACTCATCCACTAGAAAGGTTAGTATTTTCTCTTCAAATAGTGTTCATTCATGAAGCACAAATTTAATATGAAATGTGCAATTTAAAGTTAGATATAAATTTTCACTTGTTTCATGTTTCTACTCTCATATATGCCATAGTCAAATTTCCTATGCAGAATTAAAAATCCATAGATATGTGACCTGGTATTTATTTTTCAAAAGTAAGTGTTGAGAGCTTTCAAGATGATTCACTGTACAAGAATGAATGCTGGGATTTGTGTCCCAAAAATTCTTAGGCAAAACTCTAGCAGATGTACTGGTTGTTTGTAACACTTGCTCTTTTATGCAGAGAAGGATCCAGTTAAACTAACCAAAATTTTCAAGATACTTGTCCAGTGAGATGTCCTTCCTCAATATATAGAGTGGAGATCAATTGCAGAAAACACCTAGCATCAATTTTGGGTCATTCTCATTCTAGAGTATTCATATACATGTGCACCTTCATACATGTATGTAAACACTCACATACAAACTTACACACACATGAAAAGAAACTGCCATCATTAATTCAGGAATACTTAGAGTTAATTGTGAAATGATAAATTAATATAAATAGACATAAGCCATTATAAATTTAAATGTAAATGTAAAGAAAGCCTGTCTTGAAAAACCAATATATATATATATATATATATATATATATGTGTGTGTGTGTGTGTGTGTGTGTGTGTGTGTTGACTACTAAGAGCCCTGTGTTCCTTTACAATTTGGGCATTATATATTACTACTTTTTTGAGCAATTTCTTCCCTTTAAGTTTATATTTCTTCCTTCCCTTTCCTCTTTCCAAGTAATCTCACATATTGCACCCAACTCCCCTATAAATCAATGACTTCTTCATACATTGGTTTTGCATGCAGACTGTATATGTATATATACACTATCTGTAATAACCCATATAATATAAATTGTATGATTGATCATTTAGTACTAATAAATGATTAGTGTGGTCTTCCCTGGTGATAAACACCTTCCTTGCTCCCACATTTTTCAGTGGTCTATAGTTTTTATATGTTGTTGAGGTTCATGGCCTTTTCCCCTTCTACTTTGGCATGACCATTAGCAACATTTTTTATTTAGCGCATGTGTGGGCATCATATTCATGGGGCTTTATGGGGATAACTTATACTATTACTTGAGGATACAAACTCACAGGAAAATTATGATCTTCTGACTCTTAGAATATATCAGCTCCCTCTTAGGCAATAATGTTTTGTAGGTGTATCTACCAGTTCAGAGTTCCACAGCTCTGAATTTTGATTGGTGTGGTTCTCTATAGTGATCTCAGTCTGTTGCAAAGAAAACTTTTCTTAATGAGAGATTAAGGGTTCACTTACCTGTGTATACAAGGACAAATATTTATAGTTGTTAGGGTATACATTGGTTTAGTACATTGGTAGTTGTAGATTCTCCAACAATGACCATGACTTCACCACATATTGAGTAGGTAGTTAGCCATGTTTCCAGGAGTGGTTTCTCTCTCATTGAGCATGTCTCATGTCCATTTACATAGATACTGTTTACTGACAAGATATGCATGCTACTACTGCACCCTCATGATATCCTGTCATGCATATTTTTAATATAGTCCTTGGGCATCATACCGGGGTAGAACTGTTAGTGGCCTCACTTTTTGGAAGCTTTCATGGTACTTTCTGTTTTCATGAAGGCTAGTTCTCATGTGAGTCCTAGAACAGAGGTCTCTGGTCCTATTTCTAAAGTTCATGGAGTCTGCAGCAATGAAGATGTAACGTTCGCCTCTCAGGGGTAACCAAAGGCAACAGCAACCGACTATACATTTTGAGAGAATTGGGACAGCCCTAGTCTATAATTCAAAGCAGGACAAGGACCCCAATATGTTTCACTTTGGTTTATCATTGGAGACAGTTGCTAATAGTTTTGCATTATTATTATTAGAATAGTTTTAGGTTGGTATATATCTCCCTGTTGATTCTTCCATATTATTGCATAGTTACGCTATCATTCTTTACCCAGTTATATATTAAAATACTTTATTGGAGATTAAAAGGAAGGTCAGTACAAAATGAATAAAGTAATGTATCAGTGTTGAAATTGTTTTGATTAGGTGCATTTGTGAAATAGCAAGGTACGTGGAGGAAATGGAACAGATGGGTATCCAAGTAAAGCCTGTAGACAATTAACAGTTGCCCCTCCCTCTGACAGTATGTGCAGATGTTGCTTTTGTGTATAAGGTTTTGATGTGTAGATTTTCTTTTTTGATAGGCTAAACGAATTTATGGAAATCTTGGTAAACAAAGCTAATTGGATAATGGATAATACCCAAAAGTGTTCAATCAAGCTGTTTACTACAGTGCATAGAAGAGTATGATCAAAAATAAGACTGACAATTCAAGATTGTACCTACACCATGTAAAGGATGTGAAACTATGTTTAAAAAATAAAGACAGCTCAAATTTTCCGGTTCCAACCATTAGAGGGGATTTAAACAATCATTACATTGTAAATGGGAGAATTTTTACATCAACTTTAATATTTTGCACTAATCTATGATTATGTATATCTCACATGAAACATAATTAGAAGACATTGGAAGTTTACTGTATAGTTTCAATTCATCTGAAATCAGCATTCTTGTAGATCAATATACCTATCACGGTTTAAATACAGAGTCATTGATTTCCTATAAATATTTGTGGTGGTATTTAAGTATTTAAACTATTATTATAATGAACACTGAACTCAGTGTGGTATGGGTATGATGAAATTATAATTTACATTTAAAATGTGTAGAAGTGAATTATTTTACAAGTTTTTTTTTTTTTTATAAAGCACAATGTCTTTCTAGAAAAGGAAAGCTAACTTCCTTTTTGTTGACCTGCTGGAACTTGTCCTGGTGCCTCAGGGCTGTAATTAAAACCTGCTGGAGTATGACATGGGTCCATTGATGTGAAGTCATGGCAAACCTGGACAATAGAGACACTTTCTAAAACACAAAACAAAACAAACAAACAAAAATAACAAACAACCAAAATCAAAAAAGAAGGAAAAACACTCCCCTAAAAATTATGAAGTAATGGAAAATATGAAAGGGGACAAAATGAACAAAACTAATTTAAGTGTTTTAATAAACATCACTAATTATATATATATAATATGAAATTGAAAATAGCATCATAAACCTTATATATATTCTTACGTACTGAGATTTAAAATTCTTTTTAACAAAAATCTATGTACTAACAGATGAATTAAAACAATTGCATGTTTCTGTTCTCTTGTTGTTTATTAGTTTTGCTTTCTAAACATATGCAGTTAACTGTGTCTGTCTTTAATAAAGATGACACAATTTGAAGGAACAATGACAATATGCAGAATGACATTTTAATCATCTCTCTTTTTCTGGTTTTATGGAATATCTTGTTTTTAGGGGGTGGCTTCATTTGAACTCAAGATACCTGAGAAAACCTATGTGACTGAGTTTGGAAAGGAAGTCTAATTCCCAATGCTGTTACAATTTTGTCTTTTGGTGGCTAATTCTTCTCTGAGAAACTAATCATGTTTCCAAAAACAAAAGCAAAGCCTACTAAATATTTACTTATATTTTATGATACTACACATTGAGTTATAAATCTGTATCTTTAATTAAACAAGTTACAGGTTGATGAGAGTTGTAGTAAAGGAGATATAATGAGCATTTTATGGTCCTAGAAAAATTATATGAAGAAGAAATAACAGCGATATGGGAACACATGTTTAAAGAGGTAGATAGTGGCTAGGCATTTTATCTACTTTGACTATGAAGCCCTCACTAAAAATAATACTTTTAATAAAATCTTCCAAAAGTTGTGACTATGAATGAGAGTAATTTCTGTGGAGTCACATTCCATGGACAGTGAGAAATGCAAAAGTCCTGGGGCAAAAGAACACCTGCCCTGCTTAAAGGTCAGCCTGGTCAGCAGAGGCTGAATAAACAGCTATGAAGAGAAAGTCTGGAGGCATCTTCAAAATTCAGGTGTTAAAGTCTTAATTCCTAAGAAAAGATGTTGAGAAAGGAGATGAAACATAAAAATTTTAGACCAAATGAGTCACACTTATGAATGGATTAAGGTTCTAATTTGAAGCATAATTGGCATGGTGGCTCAAGTAGAGATTCTTGAAAATTTGGGAGGGTGAGGTAGGAGGCCTGCATGTTTGAGGCCAGTCTAGTCTATAACATGAAATCGTGTCTCAAACAGAACATATAAAACAAATAAATCTAAACAACAAAAATCAAATCACAGACAAACAAGCATTCAGGAATTGGTTTTCTCCTTTTTCTTTGAGATATATTTTAGATTCTCACATTCCTTATCCGAAAGGAAATGTGTTTATTCTTTTCCCCATCCGAGACATTTGGATGTAGATGAATAAAAGAACCACAAATCATAGAAGGAAACTGAAACAACAGCCGAAGCCACACATGCTGGTCTGGAAGATTAGTGTTAGGAATTTGGGGTCTTCCTAGGGGAGCTGGGACAGCAGTCGAAAGTTCTGAGTAGAAGAGTGACATTATCTGTCATATATTTCTACAAGAAACACCACGGACTCTGTTGAAGTTACACTGTAGAGGAACGAGGACAAAAACAAGAAGCCAGTGACAGATGTATTCTGATTTCTGAGAAGGTCTGATGATGCCTAACAGCCAAGTGACAGAGAAGAAACAGGGAAAGGTTGGATTCTATATTTACATTCTGTTGTAATACGAGCGGCAGGGCTGCGTCCCCGGCACCCAGCCGCCCGCATGGCTAGCTTATACCCCGAAATAATTACACGGAAACTGTATTCTTTTAATCACTGCCTGGCCCATTAGTTCCAGCCTCTTATTGGCTAGCTCTTACATATTGATCTAACCCATTTCTAATATTCTGTGTAGTACCACGAGCTGGCTTACCAGGAAAGATCTTAACCTGCGTCTGTCTGGAGTGGGAGAATCATGGCGACTCCTGACTCAGCTTCTTTCTCCCAGCATTCTGTTCTGTTTACTCCGCCTATCTAATTTTTTGTCCTATCAGGGCCAAGCAGTTTTCTTTATTAATTAACCAATGAAAGCAACAGATAAATCCAAGACCCACCTCCATCATTTCCCCTTTTTCTGTTTAAACAAAAAAGACTTTAACTTTAACATAGTAAAATTACATATAACAAAACAGTTATCAAGCAAGAATTACAGTTACAATATTTATATCTATTTTATCTCTTATCATAACTAAGGAAAACTATAACTATCTATCCATTCTTCAACTCCATCAAAGACTCCAGAAGGATATAATATTACCTAAGTAAACAAGAAATCCAAAACTCTAGAAATGACAGAGACATCTCACTGCCTGGACAGTCACCCAAAGTTCTTTTGTATTGTTGGGGCATCCATCTTCAACCTTCAGGCCCATAGTATCCAGCAGACATTTTCATCAAGCAGGAAATTTCAAAGACAGTTCAGTCACTTTTTGCTGTGTCCTGCAGAATGTCTCGCAGACTCTTTTAGGAGTCAGGAACCCCGAAAAGCCATCTCACCTTTAGGCAAGTTCAGCAGTCCTCTTTCTGCGGGTTCTCTGTGTCCAGTTTATGCAACAGTCCAGGCAAGAGCAGTTTCTTGCCCAAATGGCTATCAAACTCCTTAAGGAGCCTCTTCGGTGCCCATCTTCCTCTTGAAGTAGATTGGTGCTGCCAGGAGCAGATGTGTCTCATTATCACGAAAAGCCCTAAGTTATTAAAACATTAAATGCCATATTTTGTAGTCTTTGAAAGATATGAAGAATGCCTATCTAACGGAAATATATATCTCTATATATCTAGAAAATCTAACATGACTACAAGCTTGACTATTGATGATTATCCATTAACCTATATTTTTTAATTATACATTATATTTTTAGATGAACTACACAATCACAATACCTTAATCAAGATCAGAAATACATATACATATAACAAAATTGACCTTAAAATCTATACCAATGCAAATTATTCATACCTATATCATTTCCCCCTTTAAATGTAAAAGAACATTTATAAACAATATTTGGGAACATGGGCGCAGCTTTTCTCTCAAAGCTGGAAAGATTTGATGTTGAAAAATGCATATACAAATGTATTGGAGAGAACACTAAAAATAACAAATATTGTGTCCTGAAGAAGAAAAATATAATTAATATAGCTTTTATAGTAAGCAAGTTTGACAATAAGAGGAGAAAGAAGAGAGAAAGCTAAAACAGTACTTTATAATCTAAAGCATCAGGTGTCCAAGATGGGCATCTATGTCTTCTCTGAAAGCAAAATCACAGAAGATTTGTGTGTGCAGACACCAGAATAGAAATTATGGTTAGTGGAATGTAGTTAAAAGGAAGAACAGGAATGTTGAAGAAAAGATGTAAACACAAGGCTATCAACTTGGAGAAATGAGGACTCAGGTTAGGAAGACTGGTGGGAACTAAACTGAATAGGAGAATGTGTCTGCAGGTAGTAGAGAGTCTTGAAAACCTGGAGAAGATAGATCTCTTTAAAAGATTATTGGTGCCAGGCGGTGGTGGTGCACGCCTTTAATTCCAGCACTTGGGAGGCAGAGGCAGGTGGATCTCTTTGAGTTCGAGGCCAGCCTGGTCTACAAGAGCTAGTTCCAGGACCGGAACCAAAAGCTACGGAGAAACCCTGTCTCGAAAATCAAAAAAATAAAAATAAATAAAAAAATAAAAAATAAAAGATTAT
The DNA here is from genome assembly GCF_950005125.1 of Chionomys nivalis. Classification (NCBI taxonomy): domain Eukaryota; kingdom Metazoa; phylum Chordata; class Mammalia; order Rodentia; family Cricetidae; genus Chionomys; species Chionomys nivalis. The sequence goes on along the minus strand of NC_080100.1, from coordinate 13,352,908 downwards.
TGGTTTATTTCTCATTTTTATGTGGAAACACATTTCATTAAAAAGTAATGTTTAATTATCAATTTAGATGCTACAACATCATAGGTTATAAATCAAATAAAATGTCTACTTGTGAGAAAAAACTCAGCATTAATCCAATAGATCTCAGTCACCTTGACAAAAGGATCCTGTACAGAAACAGTGGAAACAGCAGGGAAGCACAGCCATATGCTCCTCATTATTTCTGGCTCTAGGATCAACTGCAAAGCAAACAGCTAAACCTTGCGGCCTCAAGCCCTGCAATTATATTCTGAATATGAATGATGGCTTTCAAGAAGAGACTATCAAACAAAATCTTGCAATGTTGAAAAAGGTATGTCCATATAAATAAGACATATTCAGCTGTGCAGTGCTGGTGCACGCCTTTAATCCCAGCACTCAGGAGGCAAAGGCTGGTGGATCTTTGTGAGTTCGAGGCCAGCCTGTTCTACAAGAACTAGTTCTAGGACAGGCACCAAAGCTACAGAGAATTCTTGTCTCAACAGCAAACAGCAACATTTAACAATATGGTTTTGTTTTTATATTATCTTTTTCAATATCCTATACTAAAATTTAACCATCAATGGACACTGTTGAGAGGTGGAATCTGCAATAAGCAAAGTGCTTGACTTTCAATGTTAGGACCTGATTCTGATTTTCAGATCCATCATACACACACACACACACACACACACACACAAGTGTGACCATGTGCATCTGTCTTAAAACTGTGCAGGGGCTGGCGAGACATGAAGCCGGTGCTTGACAGCTAAGCAACTTTGCAGTATACTATAGTTCAGACCCGCGAGAGAACTCATCTTAAAAAAAAGTGTAGTGAATTTATGCCTAAGAAATGACACTCAAGGTTGTTCTCGGACCTCTTTTAAATACATCCACATACAAACAAAAGTTAGGTCTAATGAGAAGCTGTTTACTAAATAAGGGACATTTCCTAGTCACATGAATAAATTGAATATACTCCCAAATGAACTCAGGAGAGTAGATTCAGGCTTCTACTCCTCTGCCATATGGTTCAGAGCCAGGAAACCCTTATGAAAATCCAGCACTTTGCTCTTAGATTTGCTGGTGTCCAGAGCAGGAATAACAAAACTCTCTGGCCAGTGCAGATTTCTCATTCTAATGAGCCCTATTATAATAGGACAGAGCAGAAAACCGATAAGAATATTTTACTTTGAATGAAGAACTTGCTTTAATTAAAAAGACTCAAATAACACTACAGTTTTTTAATTCAATTAGTTATATTGGTAGTATTGAAATATACATAAGTATTTTATTAATCAGAAGTGAACGTGAGAAAATCAAACTGTCTATGCCTCCTGAGTGCTGAAATTAAAAGCATGTGCCACTATACTGGCACAGAAATGAGTCTTTTTGAAACACTTTTCCAATTTATTTAGTAGGTTGGCCTCAAATTCTTGATTCTGTTTTTTTAGCCTCTGAAGCGATAGGATGACATCACACCCAGCTCTGGAAAGTTTTTTGAATGTGAAAAAAAAATCACAAAGGCCATAAAAATCTATAATGATCCATGTGGGTTTTTTTTTTGTATACTGAATTGTTCGTTCTTCTAATATACAGTTATATTGTTTAATATTTTCATTTTAGATATGACTAGGTTACATCATGAAATTAATCTCATTGTGTGTTAACACCTGGAAAATTGTAATTCAACAATAAATATAATGAGAACATTATATTAGTTATGAAAACTTTTCCCCTTAATATTCTGATTAAGTGGCTGGACATTTAACTTTGCAATTCCACCTATGATTTACGCCCAGACATTGAAAAGCCTGAGAAACCTTTAGGTGCTTAGATATAAATCTGTACTTTTAGCCACAAGAGTAAATATTACTGTAGTTGAAAATGTGATATTTATGCAAATATACAAGATTACTAAACTAAACGAGTATTTCAGAGACTAAGAAAAATTAAAATATTCCTTCACAAAGCATTACATGGTACATATACCACCACCACTATCAAACATAATGGGACTTCATAATTCCCCCTGCCTTTATCTTTTTATTCTTCTTCTGTCTGAGGATATACCCTTTAAAATGAAAATTATAAATACTACAGAAGAAATTGACGCCTCAGACCTGCCTAGTCTCATGAATATGCTGACGTTGATGTAAACTGAGTTGCGCCTCGTGTTAACAGCTAAAGAAAAAAAATCACCACTTGCATACCCAAACATAAACTATCACTGAATCTGTTTGGATATTCCACTGACCTGTAATTATTTTCATCATGGCAGGATAAATTGAAAAAATTCAACGCACAAATGTGAAGAATATTCGCACCTTGATAGATATCAGAGCTTCTCACAGAAAATAAAAATTAATTACCTCAAAAAAGGAAATAATGTATGTTGTCTAGTGTAAATGTACTTTCTAATATTTATATCCAATATTTATATTTTTAAAGCAGTAGTATGGCTGCCTACCCTGCACACTAGCAAATTCCAGAAATTATAGGAAAAACAAATGATGAGGTGATATTCCAGTCTTCCCCAATCTGATTTTAGGTGATCTTGGAAGGAGTGTGAATAACTATACGTCTGGAGCTCTGTGGACTTATCAGGGTGCCGACTCAAAAGCTGAAATACTGATCATGGAGGATATGCCAATGACCCAAGATGTCGGGGAGTAACTTCTGCCACATGCAGAATCCATGAAATCAACATGTAGTAATGGCTATACTAGCACCTATCTTCCCTTCAAAAGCCCTTACTTATTGTGTCTCCAAATAAGAAATAGCTTTTCATGTCTTTTCCTCTTATATTTCTGTCTTAGTTCTATTAGCTTCTTTGGTGGCAATATTTATTGTAACAAGTTAAATGATAAGGTTATTGTGTGGCTTTTCTGAGGGTGATGTGAAGAACTATTTACTCAGATAGGAAAGGCACCAAAAAGGCAAAGTATGATTTTATCCAAGTCTAGCGAAAGAGTTTGTTTGGAGGTACTTGCAGTAAAATGGGTGACTCAAATGTAGTTGCCTTTTTCAAGATGCTGAAGGTCTTGTCCAATCCAGAAAAACAAAACAAAAAAGCTATACTCCAAAAGTTAACCTTTCCTTCCTTTCTTTAAATTATCTACTTTACTAAAATTTCCACATATTAATCATTAGTTTTTCCATCTATAATCTGTGATACAGTGTATATTTGGGGGGAGAGGTGTGTGCATTGGAGAGAGAGAGAGAGATATATAAAGACTATATGTATGTATACATATGTATGAACATTTATGCATACAGAGGCAGATTGATAGAAATACTTGCATAAGCTTTGTTCACTAATTTGTTTACTAATTTTTCTTCTTTTTGAATTAATTAGTGGTTAATTACTCGAAATTACCATCAGTTACTACCAATTACCCGAACAACGAATGCATTCTTTCTCCCTTACAGATGGCAATTTCCAGGGCCAAGCCCAGTGACCTCTTAATTTTTCAATTCTATAGAACATACATTTGTATAATATTTATTGGATGATTGACATCTCACAAAAATATATCAACCTGGGCCTTTTTTTTAACCCTTAGCACCATTTCTAACTAGTACCCCTGGGTATATGTATATATATCCATATATATATATATATATATATATATATATATATAAACCATATATTTTTTTTCCTGTTTTCTGTGAATCATGGTTATTTCCTACCATTGTTATTTCTTCACTCTGGCATTCTTCATTCTTCCAAGCTTTCCAATCTTTGCAATTCTCTCTGATCTTCATTAATTTCTTCCTCTAAAGTCCTTCCAACTTATACAATTGACAGACAATATACCTGGAGGTTTGGGCAGATCGTTTTTTGAAACTTCTCAGTAGTAAGAAAGTCTACACTTACTTCCTAAACCTTGTAGACAATTATCATTGATTAGTCATCCTTCAAAGTTGTTTCAAAATCTGCATTACTACTGATTATAACTAAATTACTGATTTATAATGTAAAATACCCAAAACATTACATTTTGCATGCCCATATGCACAGTGGCAGGCAAATAACTGTCACTCAGAATGCTTCAGAATGTCAAAAGATAATTTGTCTTTTTACGTATTTTTGCTGTGATCATGTTGATGGTCAAAATCTTGGAGAATTTTATGTTTGCTATACTATCTAAAGACATTTCCCAGGAGGTGCTCATTTAAATTTATCATATAAATTGCAATGCAAAATCATTTGCTTCAACATATTTTGGAAGAAATTATGAAAGTTGCATCAAGAAAAATTAACTTTGAACCACTGGCTGCTGACACACAAAAAACCAAAAGGATGCAGTTTTGGAACTTTAAGACTCAGTTTTCTATGGATATCCATGATTTGCCAGGGCAGAGACAAGAACCAGCTTTTAGACCATCTAAGTGCAGTAGCTTCAAAAGCAGCTCTTGAATGGCTGTGACTAGAAAAGTGTATTGGGAATAGCTTGTTCCTCTGAGGAAGCATTGCAGGCAGATTTCATGTGCATGCAGAAAGGTATTTTTAACACTTAAATGTGGTATTATCATCCTGGAAGTGCTGACTCTTCCGAGTGCAAAATTGTGGCTTTCAGACAGAAGTAAACTAGGACACCCTGTCAGCATCCTGGAAATGATGCCCATTCTTTCACTATAGGAAATGCCAAACATTCAGAGTCAAAAAGAAACACATTAGCTCAATGAAAAAGCTGGATTGTTCCAATCAATAAGCTTTGTAAGAATAGGTAATTCTTAGATAATAGGCTTTATCTACTAAATTTATTACCAACCATGAGAAAATAATCTTTGCAAAAATTTGATTTTCAAGTATACCTAAAATAAGAATTGCTACAAATAATGTTGTCTTTAATTGGTATTGATCCTTCTGCTCTGCCTGAGTGCTCAGCCCAGAACTTACACTGTAGAGAATCTAGATGCCTGTCCTGAAGTACACCTCTCTGAAATATTCTACAATCTGATTTCCAGCAATAAATGGTTACCTTTTCCTACTAAAATTTATTCTTACTGAATCCATGAAAGTGGAAGTTATAAAAATATGATACTTTCTCACATAGTAAATTAACATATTTGGACAATAGATCAATATCATATAAGGGTTCACTGTTCTTTTAGGGTACTACAGTATACTGATATTTGGGAGAAACAATTATGTTTGTAAGTACACATTATATAGCTATATGTAGAGATAAATAATGCTCACTCAGATTTAAATGTACCAGTTTTCCAATTTTGTTCTTATTTATCACAATTGATCACTTATTATTCACTTGAAGGAACATTTAGCCTTGTTCACTGACAGTGTTTTCTAAACAGAAGCCATAAATTTGACAGAGAGTAACAGAGAGAGTCTGGGTGGATGATTGGGATAGTATCAATATTGTAATTTCAAAAATATAGGAAAAAATAAACAAAAGAATTTTTTATTTTTTAAAAAATTTTAGGATTTTTTAAATTGTTTTTTTTTTTTGTTGAGCTCTACATGTTTCTCTGCTCCCCTCCCTGCCTCTTCCCACCCTTTCAACCCTCTCCTAAGGTCCCCATGCTCCCAATTTACTCAGGAGATCTTGTCTTTTTCTTCTACCCACATAAATTAGATCTATGTATGTCTCTCTTAGGGTCTTCATTGCTATCTAGGTTTTCTTGGTTTGTGATTTGTGGGCTGGTTTTCTTTGCTTTATATTTAAAAACCACTTATGAGAGAGTACATGTGATATTGTCTTTCTGTGTCTGGGTTACCTCAACCAAAATGAAGTTTTCTAGCTCCATCCATTTGCATGTAATATTCAAGATGTCATTATTTTTTCCTGCTGTGTAGTATTCCATTGTGTAAATATACCACATTTTCCTTATCCATTTTTCGGTCAAAGGACATTTAGGTTGTTCCCATGTTCTGGCTATGACAAACAAAGCTGCTATGAACATAGTTGAGCACATGTCCTTGTGGTACGATTGAGCATCCTTTGGAAAGGAAACCTCTAGGTACAGAATGTTTTTCTTCTTGGAAGAGGTATCTGGAGGCCACACAAGTATTAATTCTATTTTCAATGCTTCTTCCCCCACAGTACTGCTACTCTGCACCTAGGACTTTGTGAGCCATCAGTGTTTTCGTTTTGTCTTGCTGAACTTGTCCAAACCATGAGCATGCAGGCATAAGCACTGAGTTTTTAGATGTGACAACCCTGCCATATCTGGGAAACACTGTGTTGCAGCACACCTTCAAAATCTCTCTTTTAAAGTTTTGCTTCTCTCATTTGAAGCATGATTTCTGAGCCTTGGGGACTGGAGAGGTGATATTAGATGTTTAATTTATTATTGAATGTCCCACAGATTCTGATTTTCCACTCTTTGATATTTTGTGTCTATATTAGTCTCCGTCTACTTTAAAGGAAGTAGACTGGGAACTTTACTACTCCATGGATATAAAGATGAGCATGTAGAGGTAATTTATTTCTACTTCCATTAAGAGAAGATTGGTGGTGGGTTCTCCTCTAGGGCCCGTCATGTTCCCAGTCCATGGTCTTATGGCTCAGTTAATACTAACAGATATGAACGCCACCCAGTTTAGTTAGCCATACTTAAAGGCAATAGTTGTCCCCAAAACATCCATGCCTGTCTAACACCAACGAGCACTTGTCAGGGTGGTCATTCTGTTTTATGGGATTCAAATATGGCAAAAATATTAATGCCATATTTCTCCAAATATTGTCCATCACACCTTTCAGCAGTAAGGAGACTAGCCAATAGGCATAAATTGCCAGGTATTGACAGTTTAATTTTTCCATATGTGCTAAGACTCAAGCATGTCGTGTTTTCAGAAACAGGGTATTACTGACACATGTGGAGGGTAACCAAGAACAATGACCATAGCCTGTATAGATTCAGGGGAGGGGACCTGCAGCTTCAACAATGCAAAAGAAGGCAATTAGTAAAATATATTTGAAATAAATAGAGATGATTAAAAGTTTGCATTGTTAAGTATAAAACCCAATTTAAAATGAAAAAAAAAACACAGATTGAAAACACACCAATCCTACCTTATCTATTCTAGACAACAGATTTGCTTGTATTTAGATATCAAATACATCAAGAGCAGTGTGATTCCTTAAATATTGGAATGCTTAAAAAATACTTAATTCTCTATCCTACTCTTATAAAAAGATCAATCTGCTATTTAAATATTTTGTAGATATAAATCTTCTGTATACTAATAACTCTTCATTGAATAAACTCAACCCTTCCTAGTTGGTTTACAACTTCTATTGCCGTATTCTCACATTTGTCTATGATTATTATTTCTTGCACACATTTTTCAGACTCATGTTTACCTCACTGCTATACTCTGTCTTAGGGGTTTATACAATTCTTAATTATTATTGACAGCTAGATGCTCTCCCCCATAGTGAAATTATTATGGGGACAGTATTCATCTTAGGAAATTATTTTCTTACTAGAGCACTTTTTCACCATGGTCTGACACCTACTCAATGAAGTTTTAATTTTGGACAAGGTATGATTTTTATTTACTGTGTTTCATTTTAAAATCAACTTGCTCAAAGAATATTCTGAGACAAAAATCTTTACATTTGCTCACGAGAATAATTAAATACATTAAATTATTTAGTCACTGTATATTATATGTAACTTTATAAAGAATTTTTGGATTTTATAACTTTAAGTTTACTAGTGGAAAGAAAGAAAAAGATCTGAAATATATTTTCAACTCATTTCCAATGGTCAGATTTTAATGGGAATCCTTTTGCTAAGAGCAGCACTTTTTATTTGTTGTAATATAGATATTTTATTACTTTTCATTGCTATGAAAAATTATCCAATGCATCATTACTCATGCTTTAGCTTTAATATAAAGGACTTTTCAGACTATAAAATTATACAGTTAATAAGATTAAAATATGATTAACATTTTAAATTTTATCCAGATCCACATTCCCTTTATCTCCTGTCAGGTTTCCATAATTTTAGTTATTAAAAATAAGAAGCTAGCTACTACCTGTGAAATTATGAGATTTTTACTGTGGAGCAATGACATTGTTGGATGTATTATGAACAGAATTGTGTGAATAGCATCCTCTGAAACACTGTACAGAATAAACCATACAGGATGTTTAAGGATTAGTAACCTTAACTAATGTGCTAAATTTCTAAAAGGGGTTTCTTTCTATTACTTTTTGCATCATCTAAATAACATATTCTTTCTTCATATACAAATGAATGTAGGTTCTGGGAGAGATTGTTTAAAGTCACACATTAGAGGCAGAAGAGACGACTCAGTTTTTAAGCACAGTTACTGCTCTTACAGAGGACCTGAATTTGACTCTCAACAACCATGTCAGAATTCACAGCTTTACGTACCTCCTGTTTCAGGAGGAACTAAACACTTCTGAGCTCTACAAACACTAGTATATGTCCAAAGTTGCACACAGACGATACACTTATGCATGAAAAACAATAAATATAAATATTTAACAGTCACAATATTACTTGTTAATTTATGTTGGAAGCAATGAGTCACTTTTTTTATGTGTACAACATACCTGACCTGCTGTATGTTTACTTCTTGTTTTCAGGGTGTATCAACAATCCAAAATTGTACATATACTTTCCTTGAGCCCTGGCTTCCTTTCTAGAACACAGAGAGCTATTTACTGACAAAGAGGGACAGTAACTTATGGCAGTGGTTCTCAACCTGTGGGTAGCACCCCCCCACAGGAATCACATATCAGGTATTTGCATTAAGATACATAACCCTAACAAACAGCAATAAAGTAAAAACAAAGATAATTTTATGGTTGGGGTCATGATAAAATGCGGAAATGTATTAAAGGATAGCAGCATTATAAATGTTGAGAACCAGTGCTTTGGGGGATTCTTTTTTCTCTGTCCAGAAACTCTCCTACTCACCATTCATAATACCCTAACACTCCACTCTGTCTGCCCTTCACCAATACCCCCTTAAATGGATCTCATTGAAACATTGTGCTTACAGAACAGTAGATTTCGTGATGCCACGTATAGCGCTCTCTTTACCAATTACCAGAGTCAAAAACAGCAAACAAGCTCTGACTTGATTCTACACGGCTGGATCATACACACTAGGATGTAGTATGGTGAATTAAATCTACTCAAGATGATGATTTCATTTGGTTTTGTCTAGCGGATGAGTGATAACTGATTTTTGACTCAAAATCGGGGGTCATTTTGCAAGTGGTTATAATCATCAAATTGTTACATTCTGATATTATTTTTATTGAGCTATACATTTTTCCCTCTCCCCTTCCTTCCTCCACTCTCCCCTTCCACCTTCTCCTCCCCTCCACATTCCCAATTGACTCAGGAAATCTTGACGATTTCTGTTTTTTTTACTTGAAGTGAAGTTAAAAACTTGAGTAACCAGGTGTGAGCCAGGTATGGGCTCACGCTGATCCCAGCACTTGGGCAGTGGAGGCAGGAGAATCACTGAGTTCAAAGTCAACCTGGTCTATATTAATGAATTCCAGGCAAGCTGGGGCTGCGCAATGTGACTGTATCTCGAAACAAACAAAACAAAACAAAATCCAAAATGTTGAAGTTGGTGTCAGACATTTGTCATTTTGACCACCAAACATGTTCTTTTGTTAGTCCCTGTGACTCCAGGTCCACACAGTCAAACTGCATATTGAATAAGAAATATACTCCAGAGGTTTACTTATTATTATAACAACCCCATTAACAAACAGCATGGTGTAAACTGCATTTTCTAATGGTGATGTTGGTGAACTATCAGATGATTTTCTAAAGGCTTAATTTATTCATTTCTAACCACTCTGCTAAGTACTGTTATTTCTTTTTTAAAGTCACCTCATAAAGGATTGCCTATGTGCAAATGTTAACATTTCCTGTAAACAAGGCAATGCATTGTAGTTTCTCAGATTGTAATCCAAAGTTTTGTGGAAAGTGTTTTTATTGTGGAAGATACTTGCACAGCTATCACTACATTAAACATTGACAAAGGCATTTGAAATATTATATCAGAGTTACATATGAAGAAAAACATAATGTGACATTCCTCTCTGCAATTGTCAAAGGAAGGAGAATGAAAACTCAACCTATATGTTTTTAGTTAGGGTCAAATAAAGATATTTTAGTTTCCAAATATAAAAAAAAAAAAATCGGGGGTCATGTGAAGCAGATTTTGCAACTACAATAAAATATTTAAGAAAACCCATTCATAAAAGGTAACTTTTTTTTAACTTACAGTTTCTGAAGTTACCACACATGATCTGTGGTTTCAAGTTTCTGTGAGGTACCATATTATGACAGGGTGAATTTATGATGAAGTAAAATGCATTTAAATCATGAGAAAGGAAGTCAGCCCAATTATAAAATGGGGCACTGAGCTGAACAGAGAATTCTCAACAGAAGAATTTCAAATGGCCAAAAAACACTTAAGGTCATGCTCAACTTCCTTAGCGATCAGGGAAATGCAAATCAAGACAACTTTAAGATACCATCTTACACCTGTCAGAATGGCTAAAATAAAAAGCACCAATGATAGCCTTTGCTGGAGAGGTTGTGGAGAAAGGGGTACACTCATCCATTGCTGGTGGGAATGCAAACTTGTGCAACCACTTTGGAAAGCAGTGTGGCGGTTCCTCAGGAAATTCGGGATCAACCTACCTCTGGACCCAGCAATACCACTCTTGGGAATATACCCAAGAGATGCCTTATTATACAACAAAAGTATATGCTCAACTATGTCCATAGCAGCATTGTTTGTAATAGCCAGAACCTGGAAACAACCGAGATGCCCTTCAATGGAAGAATGGATGAAGAAAGTATGGAATATATACATATTAGAGTACTACTCAGCAGTAAAAAACAATGACTTCTTGAATTTTGCATGTAAATGGATGGAAATAGAAAACACTGTCCTGAGTGAGGTGAGCCAGACCCAAAAAGAGGAACATGGGATGTACTCACTCTTATTTGGTTTCTAGCCATAAATAAAGGACATTGAGCGTAGAATTCGTGATCCTAGAGAAGCTAAATAAGAAGGTGAACCCAAAGAAAAACATATAGGCATCCTCCTGAATATTAACCTTCATCAGGTGATGAAAGGAGACAGAGACAGAGATCCACATTGGAGCACCGGACTGAAATCTCAAGGTCCAAATCAGGAGCAGAAGGAGAGAGAGCACGAGCAAGGAACTCAGGACCGCGAGGGGTGCACCCACACATTGAGACAATGGGGATGTTCTATCAGGAACTCACCAAGGCCAGCTGGCCTGGGTTTGAAAAAGCATGGTATAAAACCGGACTCGCTGAACATAGTGGACAATGAGGACTACTGAGAACTCGAGAACAGTGGCAATGGGTTTTTGATCCTACTGTATGTACTGGCTTTGTGGGAGCCTAGGCAGTTTGGATGCTCACCTTAATAGACCAGGATGGAGGTGGATGGTCTTTGGACTTCCCACAGGGCAGGGAACCCTGATTGCTCTTAGGGCTGACGAGGGAGGGGGACTTGATTGGGGGAGGGTAATGGGAGGTGGTGGTGGGGAGGAGGCAGAATTCTTTAATAAATAAATAAATAAATAAATAAATAAATAAATAAATAAAAAAGAAAGGAAGTCAGATGCCCAATTTCCTGCAGATTCATAATCCAGATACTCTAAGTACGTCCATGAAGAAGAAACACCCTCAGGTAGAAATGAACTGTTCAAATATTTAGCTTCTAATATATCTCAGATAGAACCTACACAATAGTGTTCAAGGTAGGGTTCACATCCAATATCCCTTGGTTAGTCAAAATTCTATTAAAATCCATCATGTTGGTCCTTTTATAAACTCATAAGTGTTTACTCAATTCACATAAATTTTATCACTTCTTTGAAAGTCCTAGGGGACTAGGACTTGAACTTGCATAAAATTGTATGAAGTAGAATATATCATTATAAGGTATATTTTCATTTTCTTCTGGATATGGTGATACAGATCTACTATGTTCATAGTGAGTTTAGAAAATGCAGGGATGAAATGAAATTTTAAACTGTCCCTGTTCAAAGACAGTCTCAATAAACTCTTGGAAAAATATTATAACTCTATACGGTATATTTATTGAAAAAAATTTATTTTAGACCAATTCTGGTATTAGTGTCATTTGTGCTATAAACAAAAGGCATCACTGGATGATCTATATCTTTAGTGGTCATGGATAGCTCTTCAGTTGAAGATATTTCCATGTGTTTCTATGTTAGTTCTGTTCTATTTTCTACATTAGTGCTCAAATGATAAACTTCGTAGCCACTGGATGCATGTTTCAGAAATCGCCTTTGTCTTTCATGTCAGTATAATCACCTTCCTGCAGCATCATAATATTAGACAATGTAGTAAAAAGTTGAAGAGGAATGAATAATTGAATAATTTTAGAACACATAAAATGGTATATGAAAAAATCTATATAAAATATTTATACTAAACAAATAATTTTTAAAAGTGTTGGTCAGTGAAAGTGTCTAAGACTCACCTTGTTGTCATGTGGATTATCACCTGGGATATCTCAGGGACTGGGCTTCTGTCTCAGAATACTCTTTATTAATGTCTACTTGTTGCCTACGGTTTTGATTTTCTTTTCTGATTGGTTGATAATTATAAGTAATTATAAGCATAAGTAAATTTCAAATTTTAAGATAAACAATTTTAAGAATTATTTATCAAAGAAGCACAGGGACCTTTTAGAACTTCAGTTTCAAATATGAATTTATCACTTACTCATATTAAGGTTTCTTCTCATTTTAATCTGTTATATATGTTAATAGTAACTCTAAGTTATAATAACACATTTTCACATTTCAGAATTAAAATTTGACACATATCTAGGACAATTTAAGATATTTTATATTGGTTTCAAGCATCATTATTTTATTTATAATCAATAAATATCCCCACCTAATTTAAAGAAAAAACTAAAGATCCCATAGAAGTTAGAAAAAGTACTTTAAAGTCATTATTCTTCAAGAAAATTAAAAATACACGAGAAATAAATTATAAATATAAGAACATAGAAAAACAGGAATTGTAATAATTCCTATTCTTAATAATTGTAATAATTATGATCCCCAAGGAAACATATTTTTAATAAATCAATCCAGAAGAAAGGTTTTAGATAGGTGAACATAGAAAATCAGAGTAATTATAATAATTCCTATTATTAATAATTTGAGTAATTAAGATCCTCTGTGAAAACATGTTTTATATTCATAATAAATTATTCCAGAAGGAATTTTTGAATTAGAGAAAGGTAAACAAGAAAAGTGATTTGGAAAGTCTTGTGAATGGGCTATAAAGTAACATTGTTTATGAGAAATATGTAGAAGATTTCAAAATTAAGTAACTATAGCATGGGGCCACAGACAAAAAATATAATGGCTATGATCTCGTGTGGTATATTACCTTATGTTGTACATGTATTTTCACTTTATTTTATATTATATTTATAGTTTGACAACTTTACATATGTATATAATGTTTTGATTAATTTCAAGTGCTCTTCCATACCCAGCAGTTTCTATCTATCTTCCCCACTGCTTTTCCCTCCTTACCTGAAATGATCTTATTTTAAACTTAGAGTTACCTTAATTCTGCCTGTATGGCTGTGGCTGTAAGACCGAAGCATGAGATCGCATTCATTATAAAAATGGATATTCCATCCCTGGGCATCAGTAAGTTAACAACATAGCACAGCTTGGGTTGAGACCTCATAAGCCCTTCTTTGTCCCTGTAGGAGTTTTGGCGCACTTGATCTTGTGTAGGTCTTGTGCAAGCAGTTACAGGCTTGTGAGTTCACATGGTCAAATGCTGTACCGCTGCAGACATCCACTATCATGGACCCTTACAATCCTTTTAGCCTTGTGTTCATGGTGCTCCCTGAACATTATGAGGAGGGGTTGTGATATAGCTTCTCTGTTTAGAGATGAGCTCTCCACAGCCTCTTATTCTCTGCACCCCAACATGCTGTGAATCAGTTTATACTCCAGAAAGTGGTTGATCCGATGAAGCTTTAGAGATGGATCAGAATATTAGAAGTCAGTGGACAGATATTTATTATTTTCTTTAGCAGCACTAGTATTAGATTTTCCCCCCTTAAACTCATGACTAGTCAACCTTGGGATATGGGGTCCTGTTAATAACCCAATTGCAAAGTGATTGGTATCTTTATAATATTTATACCAAGATTTATATAATTGGTCATTACATAGAAGGTCAATTGCAACCCTATATCAAAGGGTTATTAACTGGCTAAGATCGATGACTCTTTGCACACTGGGTGCCTGCCATAATATATTCAACCCTATGAACAGTAGTCAGTAGGAAATAAAGTTTCTAGGTTTCTATCTGCTTGATTTCGCCATTTTCCCATGACCTTCAAAAATAGGAGCATTCTATAACATTCTGATGGATAATCGAGAGCAGGACCAATACCTCCCAACATTTGAGGAAAGGGTTTATAAAAGCCCACAGAACCAGTTCTAAAGAAAGTAACTCATACCTGGCCTTAGAGCTTGTATTCAATAGCCTTATAATATCAGGCAGAGGAGGTTTCTTGTTTCATAGGCTAAGTGTATTTAATATCCCTTAGTATATACTAATATGTGCGTACATATTTTATTACCCTTCTAGAGTAGTAGGTTGTCAGGAGTGTAAGTTTACAGCAAAATAATAATAATAAAAATAAAAAAAAATAAAGAAAAAGAAAAAAGAAAAAAAGAAAGAAAAAAAGGCAATAGTTTTTAGAGTAAAACCTAATTGCGTCGTGGCCTGCAATAGCTTATGATACACACTTCTAAGAGTAGGTTTCCTTTTATTTTTTTTCAAATGTATTAAAGTTTATATATATATATATATATATATACACACACAACCGCTTATGTACTGCCCTTGATCTCTCACCTCATTAAACCCTTCCTGTTTTGTTATTCTATTTATATCTCCATAACTTCTGTGTCTTCTCATCTCTTGCCATCAACTTCAGTCTCCTTACTCCTCCTGTAAGTATTCCAATTTAAGCATGCATGTATAGACTCAGGCTAGCACCAATTTCTGAAAGAGAATATGTAACATTTCCGTTTACAATTCTGATTTTCCTTAGAATGATTATATCCACCTTCATACGTGCCCTTGAAAACTTCATAATTTCATTTTTCTTTAAAACTCAGTATTTTCATTGTAATTATGTATTAGATGTTCATTATCCATCCATCAGTTGATGGAAAATTAGATTTCTTTATTTCTCTACTCTTGTGAAGAGAGAAGTAATGAGCATAGATGAGGATGAGCAAGTGTCTCTGAAATAGCAAAAGAACTCCTTTGGAAATCTATCTTTTATAATTCTATTTTGGGTTCCTTAGGCCTCTTGTAATTGAATAGCCATCTCTTCCTCTAGGTTTTGGAAATATTATTCTACTAACTTATTGAAAGTATTTTTTTACAACTTGGTTATGGTATTCTTCTGTGTACATAACTCTAAGGCTAGGTATTTTCTCTCTGTTCCAAATCTCACATTTTATTCATACCTTTGAGTGTTCATGAATGAGTAGGTATACACACACATGTATATATCAATTTTTCATTGATATTTACAGAATGATCCAAGCCCTCTGTTTCTTTTTGGTTTGACTTCCTCTTTTCCAAGTGATGCATTCTATTGGACATGTTTCCACTGAAATCTCCATTTGACATGATGAGTTCTTCATTCACCACATTATTTCAGGTTGAGTTATCTTCAACAATTTTAAGTCTTTGTTTATTTCCTAATTTTAAATATGAGACAAATAGAAATTTAAAAACTGATTGTATCGTGAAGTATTCTTCTGCAATTTACAGTTAATAATCTCGACTGAATGGTAAATAAATTTTGAAGAAGATTTCATTCAAAACTCATAGGCTTTTTTCTTGTTTCTATCTAGTAAAAATACATTAAAAAATTCTTAAATATGAAAAGTAAGTGCTTAAATTGACCATATATTATGATAGTGATGGACAAAATTCCACACTGTTGAATTAATTGTTAGATAAAAATTTCAGAATTACAAATTAAAGAATAACACTTCTTAGATAACATGAAGAATGGAGATATTAAGTAGTAATATATTTATATGACCTAAACAGAGTTGGATCAGATTTATATACATGTACATGCACAAAAGCGCTTTGCAATGGTGCCCATTGTATTCATATCTTTAAAAAATTATCATAAGTAAAAATTAACAGTTTAAGTCAAAAGTTCCTTAATTTAAGAATAAAATGCAAAATATTCATAGTTTTCACACATTCACTTAATACATGCAAATTCATATTTGCATACAACCTTGTGTTCAACAAAACACACAGAAATCAGTCAAAATTGGTGAAAATGTATTCCAGGAAGACATTGTGTCTTTTGAGTCTGTACCTTTGTCCCCCTTTTTTCTGTTCATTTTAGTGCTTTTCTAACTTTAGAGTCTACATGTTTTCCTTTTTCTTTTTCTTACACCTATTGCTGCTCCATCCACACCACTATCTTTAAAAGAAATTATAATTTAAGATATTAAAATAAAACCAATCACAGTCACTACTGGTATAATTCAAGAAAAATGAAAATTGTGGTAATTTAGAAGAAAGTATGATACAAAGGGAAAGAATATTCACTCCTTTTTAAAGGACACCATTGACCATGACCTTAGGGCGTGTGACTGAACAACACTATGTTTGAAGGGTCAATGATCATCTAAAAAATGTCAAATACTATGGCATCATATACAGCATCATGCACTGTCATATTTGCTGCTTATATCCATCCATAATTCCAGACACTGATTTGATATATTATAAAATTTGTTGTTTCAAGCACAACATTCCAGTACAAGGAGTCTTGATAGGTTTATAGTTACAATGCTTTCTGAAATGTTTTGCAAGGTTGTATCTTACCTTTACATTTATATTTTATATTTACTCTCTCTGAGATCATCATTTTGTATGACAAAATTCTTGGTGTATACTTGGCACTAAAGTCTGGTAGTCTGACCACTGCACTGGGACATTTGTGAGACAGATATTAACCTTGCCAGGGGCATGTTATATTTCCATTGTATTTCATATTCACTGTAATGGTGATTAGATGTGATATGCTATCAGGACACTTCTCTATATGCCTGGCACAACTTAATTTGAGGCTTACTTGTCATTAAATATCACAGAGTTTTATAACCTCAACAAAGAGGATAAATATTGATGTAGAACTGAGAATCTGATGCAACTTTATCCCTTGACTATTCATTGGTGTTAATCCTTCTCAGAGACTTCACACTTCAACTTGTCTCCTTTTCACTTGTCATACATAATTCATATAAGAATTGCAAGAGCAGAAATCTGTGAAGCAAGCATTCCAGTAAAATCTCGAACAAGAGAGAAATAAACAAAACTATCTAACTTATTTATGAACTTATACCTCATGTAGTTTTCTATTTTTAGATTTATCATCCCTTTTATTTAGCTCATTTCTCTGCTCAATAAGTGTTAGAAATATTTTGAGAGAAAAATAAAATCTGTCCCATAATTTTGAAGAAATGTGAAATTTCTATTTATGTTTTTCCTGTTATGGAACATAGTATCTTTGAGGCCTTTCACTATTCATTTAAAAATAGTATCAGCTTGGTATATTGGAAAAACATTTAATTTGAAAAGAAGTGAACAAACAGATATTGAGAATTATTTCATATTGAGGCAGTGAATTGAAAACACTTAGGTTTAATAGCAGTTTTCATATCGTATACATGTCTTGCATGTACATATATATGTGTATATGAGGATTATAGTATATTTACATGATGAACTAGTATCATAAATCAAATATAATCATTGACTTTTTTGGATGATACAGAGGGTGACCTGGGAAAAGTTGTTGGAAGAGATAATCAAAGCACATCATATGCAAATTTAATAGTTAAACTATGGAAAAGTATATCACTGTAATCTTTGTTTCTATTATTTTAAGTCTTAAGTAGTAGTGCTCATTGAAACAAGACATGGGCAATGTATATATATTTAAATGTTGCTTATCTAAATTTGTGTCTTAGACATCTTTGGTTGTGATGAAAATCCATAACCACAGACAACATAGGCAATGAAAGGTTTATTTCACTTAAAGTTATACATCACAACCCATCACTGAAGAAAGTCAGAGTAATTATAAGGGTATCACCTATAATGACCTGGGCTCCCTTATATCAATCACTAATTAATAAAATTCCCAACAGTATTGCTTATAGGCCAATGTGGTGGAGAGTTTCTCAGCAAATTTCTTCATCCCAAAAGTTACAACTTGTGTCAAGTTGACATATAAAACCATAACCACTACTAATAAATACATTTGACATGCTAATGAGAACCTTTGGGGTTCATCCCCAAGACTCTCTTCAGGATATAGATTGGACACAATAGTAAGTGAAAAGGGATTTTTCTTTGGGTATCTGAGGGTGAATGAACAAACTTTCTTGCTACATGTTTTTCCCAATCAGTCTCTTTATTGTTCTGTTTTTATTGAAATCCTCCTGTTCTGCTTCTAATTTTTCCTAGCATTTTCTTTTTTTCTTCTCTTCCATCCTCAGAACTCTCCTTCTAACCGTAGCCTTGATGCTATCAACAAATTACAAGAGTTATTGCTCATTGGTTAAAAGTGTATTCCTAGGTATATGATAAGGAGCTGAGCTTTTCAATGACCACGCATGGTTCCGAGGTTACAGAAGTAAGACTGTAATTAGACTGGGAGGGGGCAGCAGTACTCAGTGACAATCTCTGAGACATAGGTTAATTATTAACAGACTTGGCAAGTGAAGAGTTGGCATGCTTTTCTTAGGGTGCTTTGGGTTAGACACCTGTGTCTCTGACCTTGTGCATATCTCTCAAGTTTGAAACTTACAATTTATTTACAAAAAGCCTTTAGTCTAGTTTGAACTTGCTCTGAGGTGGAAGTGAGCAAATTTTGTGCATTTATTCTTAGCAAAAGGAGCCAGGCAGACTTTTTACAGTTGTCACGAGACAAATAGATCTAGTTATGAAACATGTCCTTGTTGGCAGAAGCTGTGGAGGCTGTTCATTCATTCCCAGGTCTTAGACGCAAATTAATTAATCAGAAACTATATTATTTGAATCATCTCTTGGCCATGCACTTAAGTATATTGCTAGAAGGTTTTTTATATCTTTGGTTAACCAATTTCTATCAATCTGTGTATCACTACCTCACTGTGTCTTACTGGGTAAAATTCCTTTCCCTGCATGTCTCCAGCAGACTACAAGGCTTCTCACTGACTCTACCTTCTTTCTACCACCATTCAGATTAGGTTTTTTCACCTAGCTCTATTCTGCTTTGACACAGGCCAAAACAGCTTCTTTTTTCATTATCAAATAAAAGCAACACATATACAGAAGGACTTGCCACATCGTTTCTCCTTTTCTGTTTAAATAAAAGGTTTTAATTTTAACACAGTAAAATTACACATAACAGTTATCAAGCAAGAATTTCAGTTACTACATTTATATCTACTGTATATTTTGTCATAACTAAAGAAAACTACAATTATAACCATCTATTCTTCAACTCCATTGATGATTCCAGAAGGATATAATTTTACCTAAGTTAACAGGAAGTTCATTGCAGCAACTTCTAAAACTTTAGAATTGACTGAGACATCTCACTGAAGGATAGTCACCCAAACTTTTTGTGTACCATTGGGAGGCTCACAGTATCCAGCAGACTTTTCCATGAAGCAGGAAATTTGAAGATCTCTTTTCCCTTTTAATGGCAAAGTCCATCAGTTGCTTCCTTCTGTGTCCTGCATAATATCTGGCAGTCTTTTTCATGAAGCAGAAACCCCAAACGATCATCTCACCTTTAGGCAAGTTCAACAGTCATTTTTCTGTGGTTCCTGCATGTCCAATTAATATAGCATAACATCAAGCAGTCCATGCAAGAGCAGCTTCTTATTCAAATGTCTGACAAACTCCCAAGGAGCCTCTTTGGTGCCCATCTTCCTCTTGAAGTTGTTAGTACTGCCAGGATCAAATGTGTCTCATTATCATGAAAAATCTAAGTTATTAAAACATTTTAAATTTCATATTCTGAAGGTTTCTGAAAGATTTGAAGAATTCCTACCTAACTGAAATATATCTCTATATATCTAGAAAAACCTAACTTACATGACTACAAGCTTGACTATTATAGATGACTCTCTATTAACTTATATTTCTTAATTATACATTGCATTTTTAAATGAACTTCACAAACATACTACCTTAATCAAGAACAGAAATATACACAAAACAAAATTGACCTTAAATTTGTATCAATAAATCAAGATCCATACCAATGCATAATATCCATCTCTATAGCATATTCCCCTTTAAATGCAAACAAGCATTTATAAACAACATTTAAGAATTTAGGCATAGTTCTCTCCAAACTACTTCTTGCTTTGTTTTGGGCAAAGTATTTTTTGATGTGTTCACAGTAACTTTCAGAGAATCTTGATCCATCAAAACACATTAGTCTGGAATTATTCCACAGGTTCTCATACTGTGTAAGCAAAAGAAGAACTTCTTTCCAAAGCAACAAATCCTGAGACCCAAATTTTCAAATCAAGATACCTTTAAAATATACATGTTGATTAGCTTAGCAGCTCATACAATGAAATGTCTCTCCGTACTTACCTCTTTCACAGTTAAAAAATTGAGCTTATAATTTGTGATCCTAGAGAAGCTAAATAAGAAAGTGAACCCAAAGAAAATCATATAGTCATCCACCTGGAGAGGGGAAGTAGACAAGATTGCAGGGCAATAACTGGGAACTTACAGGTGAGGTGGCAAGGGGCAAAGGGGAAATGGGATGAGAAACATGAGAAGGGGAGGATGGGAGGAGCTCGGGGGATTGGGATGGTTGGGATATAGGAAGGGAGGATACAGGAGCAGCGAAGTATATATCCTAACTAAGGGAGCCATCTTAGGGTTGGCAAGAAACTTGACTCTAGAGGGGTTCGCAGGTGTCCAGGGAGATGTCCCCAGCTGGTACCTTGGGCAACTGAGGAGAGGGATCCTGAAATGACCCTATCCTATACTGATAAATATCTTACATATCACCTTAGAACCTTCATCTGGCGATGGATCGAGGTAGAGACAGAGACTCAATTTGGAGCAACGGTCTGAGCTCTTAAGGTCCAAATGAGGAGCAGAAGGAGGGAGAACATGAGCAAGGAAATCAGGACCACGAGGGATGCACCCACCCACTGTGACAGGGGAACTGATTTATTGTGAGCCCACCAAGGCCAGCTGGTCTGGGACTGAATAAGCATGGGTTGAAACTGGACTCTCTGAGCATGGCGGACAATGAAGGCTGATGAGAAGCCAAGGACAATGGCACTAGGTTTCGATCCTAATACATGAACTGGCTTTGTGGGTGCTTAGCCTGTTTAGACGCTCACCTTCCTGGACATAGATAGAAGACCTTCGTCTTCCCGCAGGGCAGAGAATTTGGACTGCTCTCCAGTATCCAGTATCGAGAGGGAGGGGGAATGGTGTGGGGGAGGAGAAAAGGAGTGGGGATAGGGGGAGGGGACTGGGGGGAGGGGGCAATATTTGGGAGGAGGGGAGGGAAATGGGAAACGGGGAGCAGGTGGAAATTTTAATTAAAAAAGAATAAAAAAATAAAAGTCTAAGATGAAAGTTAAAAAAAAATTTAATTAAAACACAATAATATAAATCAACCAGATTCTGTGTATATTCCATCTTTTCTGTGGCTTATTTTTCTTACTCTATTACTTTTTCTACAAGTTTAATATTTATTTTATTATCTTTACTCATTTAATATATGACTGCCTGTACTCTCTTATATTACACTTACTGTCTCTTACTCATTCTTTTCTTTTCCAAGCCTAGATACATTTTCAAACACAGTGTGACTCCTTTAGAGGTCTTTTATGTCTGAATCTGTCCTATTGTGTATCTGTAATCCTTTTCTGTCCAGGAGCCCTAATTAAAATGCTAATCTATGTTATACCTAGGACTAAAGCTGTTTTGTCTTTTGGCTCTACTCAGTCCAACATGGTGGAGGCATGTTCACTGCCTCTGGATGCCATGTAGCCATTGGAAGGGAAAGAGGTGAATTGCCAGCTTGAACCTTTCCACAAGCCTCATGATAAAATATAAAATAATAGAAATGGGTTAATTTAAGATATGAGTTAGTCAAAAATGTGCTTAAGCTATTGACCAAACAATATTGAAAATAACACAGTTTCTGAGTGATTATTTTGGGAGGTTGGGTGGCAGCAAATGACCATTTGGCCTCCTACACCATGTCCAAGTATTTTTTTTACATATCAAAATTACACAGCTAAATGAAAAGTTATCATTGTGACTACCCTCAAATATATGTGTCCATAAGATTGAGATGTTATTATGAGATTACACACAGACATTACAGGAAAATGCATCACAACGGGGAGATATCATCGCTGTTATTGCACAAGTGAAATTGCAGATAAAAGCAACAGTTTTCAGAGTCAGAGGCCCTGAAGGTCTACCCAGCAGGATTCCTCCATCTGAAAATAATTTTGCTGGTGGGTTGACATCTGAATTTTCAATTGCTATAAGCTGCAATTGGATTATGGCTCATAATAGCTCATGGTAAATGCTTCTGACTGCATGGACTCCTGAATGATTTTAAACATGATCTGTTCCTACAGTTTGTTTTGTTTCATTTGTTTTGTTTAGTTTCAAGTGGGGTCTTATATACATGTCTTAGGTGTCTTGTACTAGCAGTAATTCTGCTTCCCTGGTCTCCTAAGCAATATGGGCAAATGACACCACTCCAGTTTCCAAGTATTATACCAATGAAAAGTCAAGTACTTAGTGATATCAGCTTTAAATATAATGGTTTGTATTAATTTTTTCTAATGATTTTTATTTATGTATATTTTTCTTTTCTATTTTTACCCTAATGGTCTTTTGTGTATATGTTAAAGCATATACTTTAATGTTTTTTATGAGATTCCTCAGTGTGAAAATGAGTATGCATTTCTTTATTGTGTTTTCTTATGGTTGTAGGACTAAATGAGACAGAAACTTCAGTCTACAATTTGTGGTACCTCTGTTGATTGTCATCTGTTGCAAAGAAAACATCTCTGATGAGGGTTGCAGGATGCATCAATCAATGGATATAAAAATAAATCATTAGGAATTAATTTAAATCTGCATCTATTTATCTTAGTAATAGTTGTAGATTTTTTCCCCCTAGGGTCTATGGTCTAGCTAGACTCTGGTTCTTGATTTCAAAAGAAGTTCCAATTCATAGATTCTATCTTGTGTAATAGGCTTTAAATCCAATTGGTATATAACTGTTCACACTCATAAAATTATTCTATGAGGTGTGGAATAGAGTACATTTATTTGAGGGCAGTATAGAGGAAGAAAGGAATGAATAACCAACTCCAAAGACAATTGAAGTTTAATTTTGAAACACTCAAACATAGAAGACTTCTAAAACACACACACACACACACACACACACACACACACACACACACACGTAAAATAGGTTTAATTGGATTTATGTTATGACCGGAGACAATGCTCCTTCTAGACACTATAGACAAGCAAACAAAAGCCTAGGAATTTGTTACATCTTTAAAACCTCATTAGTCAATGAGGTTTTATAGGAAATCCCCCCCAAACACTACAGGGTCTTTTTTTCCTCTTATTTAACCTCTAGAAACTGATGGTTAGGCTGTATTGTTTATTTTATCAAGTATGTGGAAACCATAGAAAATGAAGAAATCCAACTTGTAATGGTCTAGCTGTTTCACCCCTACTCATTAGCATTCTCAATAATACAATTTTAAGAAGATTTCTTTATATTTTATTTTTCAGAGTTAATTTGAATCATTTGAAGAACCATGTTATTATATGCTTCACTAGTGTGAAGTTGTTTTGTCTGTCTGTTGTTTTATTGAGACAGGGTCTCTCTATGTAACTCAAGCTCATAGTTATTACTATGTAGACTAGTCTTCTCTGAAACCGATAGATATTTGCCTGGAACTGCATAGTGAGTGGAGAGATTAAAGACATGTAATACCATGCCTGGCCTTTGGCTAGCTTTCTTAATGCTGAAACATGCTATAAACACTGCCAGAACAAAATCATCATAATCATCAACTTTCCTAGCTCTCATAGTGCACTACAATAACAAATGGCCAGGAAAGATTTGGATGCAATATTGTTCAATTTTTATTTGGATGAAACTTTCCTGCCAACCATTAATGTCTATCAAAGAACTATTATTTAAACATACAATCATAATTAGAAAACCCAAGAATTTCTAAAGATTACTCAATGCTATTATCTACTCTTTCTGCCAAAATATTACAAGCCTGTAGACTATAAACAAAACTCCAACATATTAATTGAGAAATGTATCCTTCTTTCTCTGACAGCTAATCTAATTTTGTCTTTGTCTCAAACATGTTCAGTATTTTGCACAGACTTTGTGGATTTGCGTTAAATTTTACTATGCTCTCATTCTAAGTTATTGAAATCATCTAGGAATTTGCTGTTAATATAGGTATTTGAATAGTCTAGAAAACAGGAGAGATTTCATAGTATTTCCATGCGACGTTTGAGACTGGTATGTGCCCTAAAGAAATTCAATAAAAAGGTCTCTCAGTCATCAGTGTCTTTCATGTTTACTTAGAATAGGGAAAGAGAGCAAGAGATGAGGGTGGTATGTGGGAGTTTTAGAGGGAGAAAAAGAAGAAATAGCATAGTTGAATTAAAATCCTAAAAAAATAATGACAACAAAAATTCTTTCCAATAACGAATAGATAGATATGTGTTTGTCAATAAATTATGTTTCTTTGTCAGATGATTGAATTGGATAAAATGGCTAAATTACCACATAGATATAATAAATATTTTGTTGATTTATTTACTTTATGTTTCAGAGATAATTTGATTTCCTGGTAGTACCAAATCATTATAAATGTCACTATAGTGAAGTCTTTATTTTTTTACTTCACATATTGCCTACAAATCCTTCCATGTTGATTAATATTCAAAGAGTTTGACTACACATTTAATTTTTTGAGCTAACACTGTGGATTTTCCTATATAATAGTCAACTCTGTTTACTATAGAGAATTGTGGCCCATTAATAAAAACATGAAGAGTATGTTTTTCAGATGGTCTTAGGAAATGTTTCCATACTGCTTTGCAGATGTCTCCTTTCTTGTGGATTAAATTCAAAAAGTTGTGTATGACACTAATGGATAGAGAGTGCTATGCAGGGAGTGACTAGGTGTAGAGATATAAGTGTGATTTGTGCATATTGAGTGTTTTGGACTCAAGGGTAGTGAAAGCAAGCAAAAATATCCATTAATCAGTTTTGAAATATGTGAATTTAGGAGGTATATTTGTTTGGTTATAGCTCTGTCTTATAACATGTAATTGTTATATGATATCCAAGACAGCTGTATGGGAGAATAAGTAATTCTTTGAATTTACTTTCTTTTCATGCTTCTCTGGTTCTAGATTTGCAAATCAGTGAATTGAAAATTAGTATGTTGCTTTCTTATTTGCAATGTAACAGATTGAATAATTTTCAAATGCCTTCAGATTACTAAATATTTATAACCATCTGGCTACCACTGAATGGTGAGAAGACAAAAGCAAAATAGAGTAATCATAATAAACTGGGCATCCCCCACCATTCACACAGTTGAAAAACTGAATTGGCTAAAATGAGAATGTGCATTGTTTTGCAAAGCATCCAGATTTTAAAAATCATCTTCTCATTCCCAAGAGTTAAAAGTATTGCTTTCAGAATTACATACACTATAAAGTAAGGTATTATAACTACTTCAGCCGAATTATAAAGCCCACTTAAGCAAGCACAAAATGACAGACTTCATCCAACATTTTCTAAATTCTGATTATAATGTCGAATATTCTCATTTAAAGTTAATAGTGTTAAAGGCTAATTTACATTATTAGAAGACAAAAATTACATATGCGGGAATGTATAAAGATGTAGCCTTGTAGAGTAATAAACCTTTAAAGAATATTGTATGCTTTCAGCTACATGATTACTAATTTTTATATGGGTAAAATGACATTGACATGCAAGGTATCATTTTCACATATCTTTACAGAATATAGAAAAAGGGAAAATAAATTCGATGCTTCATCACATTCTAGGTTTCAATAGTTACAGACCTCTCTAGTCTTGCCCCCTAGCTATGACATTCTCCTTGCTCACATCTGTTCAAGGGTTCAGATAAGTGATAAGATGCTGGAAATGAGCCTATAATATCCTTGTTTTAATAAAATACACTTGACCTGCATGAATAAGATACCTGTAGGTGTTCTCCACCTTCCATACATCTTACATGGAATCCTTATTGCCTGAATCCACACACATCAAAAATATTAAATAAATATTAGAGAAAATCCCATTAATTCAGGTTTAGCTAGGGATTTTTTTCATCTTCTTTTACTATGAAAAATAATGAAAATCATGAACTCAATTATAAAGAGAAAATCATATCGTCTAAACAATGTGTACTGAGAAACCATAATTTAATTACTGACTAAAACATAGTTATAAATAACAAATGACCATGTTTACATTATTTTGTAAACCAAAATGTATTATTTATCAAATCTTAAGCTTGTATGTGACATCCAATTGTTAAAGAAGGAATTTTAGGATTTCAAGTCTAATTAATATACTATTAGGATCTTTAAAATTGAAGGAAGAAAGCTTAGATGTTAAACAAACTTAACTGGCCTGGAATTGGTGGAATACATTTTTTATTTGGTTATTGAAAGCAATAAATTCATACATTCTAGGATCCAGTTTTAAAATATTTTGTTCATCGTTAATGTTTCTAATAGGTATAGTCTTATAGTTTTGTTGATTTTTACTGTGTTATAGTCAAGCTAATACTATACATATATATTCGGAAGTATTTCATTATTTCCTGAGAGACTACACAAAATTAGATTTAAATATTGTTTACCTTGGCTTGCAACCTTTCCTAATGTAATCATCAAGTTCTTTTTATTAAACCTCAAACACAAAACACTTTCACTGCGTTTCAACTTCTTTGCTGTTTATATCCTGAATGAGTTTTGGTGTTGCAGACTCAATTTTTTAAATTTAATTTTTATTATTAGACTATAAGAACATAATGTCAACGTTCCATTCTATCCTTCCAAACTTTAGTGTACCACCTCTTGCTTGCTTTCCAATCTATGACCTCTTTTTCTTACCTGTTGATATAAATATATACGTATATTATAATATGAATGTTTGTATATGTGTGTGTATTCCTAAATACATAATTACAATGTGCACAGTCCATATATTGTTGCTTACATGGCTTATATATTCAGCGCTAATTTTTTCAAGCAGCCTCTCACTTAAAAACACCTCATCAAACAGCATAAGTATTTTGATCCTACAAGGAAAGAAAGATTATTACATACATTCTTAATTTTTAATCCCTTCTTTTCATTTTTATTTATTTATTTATTTATTTATTTATTTATTTATTATCAGATTATTTTTCTCCAGCAATATTTTGTGCCTACAATTAGTGGGAAGTCAGCTGAGAATTCTCCTCATGTATTTCCTTAGAAGCTTGTGGTTTTCTGTTTCACTTTGGAAGTGTAATTTCTCAGCATATTGAATTCACAGTTGACAGTCCTTTTATGTTATCACTTACAAAGTGTTAGAGGATTTCCTTCATGTCTCTGTAGCTACAAAGAAGGTATCATGTCTTATTCACATTGCCTTCTTTACACAAAGCAAGTCGTCTTTCTCTGCTTTTATGTTTTTTTTTCTGTTATTTGTTTTACATTTTGGTTATTTCACACCAATGAGACTTTAGTGTATTTAGTATAGTATGTTGGCTCCATTCATGTTTTCCAAGGGTTGCGGAAGTGTGACAGTCACAGCTTCTGTTCTCTGATTTGAGTTCCAGCTAGGTGAATGACAAGTGGATCTGTTAGAATCACCCAGGAAACCTGAGGCCAAGGAAAGGTTGATTTTTTGGGGAGGGGTGGTCCTGTATTTAGTACAAGTCGAATGGTTTTGACTCATGTAATCCTTCAGATTTCTCTTCTGTTTTTCACTTTTTTCTTAGAGTAACCACCAAAATTATTAATTTTCTTGTCGTTTTACTCTGTAATTTCCAGTGTAGTTCTTTAATGATAATTAAGCATATTTTCTGAGCTTCAGAAGTATTTTATTTCCTTTGATGGTACTTGTACTGGTTTTTGAGAAGTGTTATATACTACTAAAACTAAATTGTAATCTACATTAATTCCCATTCTATCACATTATAAAGGGCTTTATATTTAGTGTTTCTTTGTCTTTTGCAGTTCTGGATACTTGACTATCATGTTAAGAGGCAATGATTACACTTCATCTTTCTATATAAGCAGTGAGTTGTCTTCTAAAAGGCTGAGTGTATTTGGGCTGCCTTCATTTACACATTAGGGCAAATGTTCAGGTTTCTTAGGTTGTTTCCTGGTCTGCTTCACTTTTTTAGCATTCTTGTGCGTCTTTATACAGACCTAGTTTCAGCTTGATCCTACTGGTACCAGCTGTTGGATACTCATTTTCCCGGGATGACCACCTGCATGGGAGCATACACAGAGGCACAAATAGGCTTGACTCACACTTCACAGTACAAGGATCTTTAGTTTTAACATCCAAATTCTTTGAAATGAGAGCATGTAAACCCCAAGCTCTCCCAAGATAATGGAAAACCTTAGATGTAGAACTGAGATTGGGGCCCTCTTCTTATTGTCTCATGGCTTCTACACACTTAGCTAGTAGCTAAAACCAGTAGTGTGCTTATATTGATATTGATCACTCCAGGACGTAGTCCTTTCTGTTGGAAATAATTTTGTTAATTTTAAATAATACCCAAATAATAATTACAACAATTTTCCTTGAGTCCTGAAGTCTCCATCTAGATAACTTTTATATAAGTTTTTATAATCCTTTGATGATTGTCTATGGGTAAAAAACAGCAGGATATCTGCAGCATCTCATCTTAGTATTTCTAATGGGTCTACAGAAATGTACTTGACACGGGTACATATATACACATATGTAGATATGTGTGTGTATATATGTACATATACACACATTAACATTTCAAAATGACCGCTTCTATGTAAGCTTTATTAAGACAAAGAGCTCATTTCCAACAACAGAACTTATATACAAAAGCGTCTGAGCAAAACCCTACAGTTAATTACTAGAACCATGAAGAAATTACTATTAGAATATATATTTTCGCTTTCCAAGCCAATTGAATATTCAATAATAAAGCAGCATATTAGTAACAGGAATGTTTAAACTAGAACCTCTAAAAAGCCAAAGAGACTCTTTAGGATTAGCAATTGTACTGAGATTCATGTTAACTGTTTTTTCCATTTCTTCAATCCATTAATGTTAGATTAAAATGGGATAGATCTACATAAGATCTAAGCAGGATAGAACAACAGGCCTATTTTATATTTCTTTTTATACCATTATGTCAAATAATGAATTAATTCTGTATATTTAAAAAACAGAACAAAATTTTGATTAAAAATATATGGTGAAAACTGTCTTCTTTATTGGGAACAGTATTAAAAAACCAGAATAATTACTTGGAGAAATATAGTAAATAGAGTAAACAGATAAAAAGTAAAAACCTAATGTAAACAAGTGCTTTCTTCGCTTTATTCGGAACTTTAAAAGTGAATAGCATTACACTGTATTTTATTGGTTGAATTAGTTACCTGACTTTTAACTAAATGTTTGTTGTCTGAGTGAATTTGAACAACTGCTACTTGTTAGTTTTACAGAGTGACGTTTGGGGAAATTCTCCCTGGTTTACATTTCTTATAGAGCCTGCTGCTCTAAACTTGGAAGTAATGAGATGCTCACATCTCTAGCAGCCTTCGGTATGATTACTAAGAGAAAAATAATAAATATTTATTCTCTAGAATATTGAAATGAAATTATAAACAGAATGGTACAATGTTCTAAAGCTCAAATACCATAATATGAAAAAGGTTTGAAGTGTATTTTGTCAACAAAACAGTATAGTTAAAATTATGGCTTAAAAATTCATAGCGTATTATGCATTTTTTATATGTTGGTATAAAAAACAATTTATTTGTTTTAATTTCCTCTAAAATTAGATCTTAAATTTATGGGCAGGTGATGGATCAGAGGACAGCTATTCAAATATGACATTTAAATCAAATATCAGTTTATAGCTCGGAATGGCTTTCATATCTTGACAAGCTTGGTTATTTACAACGTGAGCTCTATCTCAGGATTCATATGTTTGGACTCATTCTCTATCTCCTTGAAATATTACATTTAGTTTCATGTTTCCTCCCAATTCACTTTGAGAACTGAATTACTTAGATTGATACGGTAGAGAGGAATGAAAATGACATTTCATTTCAGGAGACCACATTTGAATTCTAACTTCCCCATATAACAATTCTATATGCTTGTCAAATCTTTGAACTTCTCTGATTCTTACTTTCCTTACAGGAAAAAAATACTGTTGAAGTTATTTTATTCTGTGAGCACTGCATTTGGTTTGAGGATATCGAGATATGATGTTATGACTCAAAAGAGTTTGCAAATCATTGTTCTTTATGCTGTTGTTTCCAGTATTGTCTCTTGAAAACAAAGATTTTTAGATAATAGTAAGCTTAAAAGAGATATATTATCAAGAAGCATGAGGGTAACCTTGACTGATCTTGTCTGTAGCATTGTGCTGGATTTGCGGTCGGCTAATACACTATCAGTGTCAAGCCTCCCAGCCCACCTGCTTTTGTGGATAGTTCTGGAATGTCAGAGCATATCTTGACATAGGTTATGCACCTGAGGTTTTCCTAAAGCTTCTTTTTGACCCCTTCATTGTGTTGACATTGCCTTGCTTTTTACACTTAGGTCAAATCATTTTCTTTCCCTAATATTTCTCTAGAATGCAGCCATAGAAACAGGTAAAAAAAATAAGACTAGATGGATAACATCTGTCAGCCTGCAGAATCTGTTCAGAAGAAATCACCCTGATAGTTTTTTTTGTTCCATGAAAGAAAAGTTAGTGGAATAGATTAAAACCAAAATATGAAGAGATCAATGCTGTCATCTACAAAATTTGCTTAAACATATTTTCTTTGGAAAATCTGAATATTTCTTATCATATAGCATTGAGATAAAACAAAAGACCATATTTTATTTGTTCATGAACTTGAGGTCAGAGAGTCAACTCACAGTGGCAGCATCATTTATTAAAATGTCAGCCACCCAGTACCTGAAGTAGATTATACATTTCAAGGACCATGACTTGATCCAGTTTGGTGCTAATATATCATATTTTAAGAGGTAAAGAAAACCTGTAGAAATGTAATTACATCTTTTCCGTTCAAAGAAAGTCATCTGAAATATGTGTGTAAATTCTTCTCCCGAATGGCTGTCTCCAATGTACTGAAAACATTCTTACACTCAATACATTCTTCCGATGTATTCTCATGACATTCAGCACAGAATAGGAATAGAAACTCTGCCCACGAAGATGGAGTTAATGATTTGGGTCCAAGATTTAATGGGCTTTTTGATTCTGAATGTTTATCTAATTGCATTCTATGTCATATTTCCTATTTGAGATCCAATTTACTGATCACAGCATCCTGCCCTGGAACTGAACATAGTTGAAAACTTTAGACATCTATGGAACACTAAGAATTCAAACAGAAGGAAAACAGCAAAGGCGATAAAATGAGCACTGTGGAGGTGATGAGACATTTATATTAATCTCAAATTCTTATGGACTTTGATAGGTGAATTCTGGAAAATATGTCTGTATATGTCTCAATTTTTTCTTTTCTTGCATAACAAATTAAGAAGGGAGAGAATGCTAAAACCCATCCAAGGTAACATCCAGAACATGTTGGCTGTATAAAGTAAAATTAGATTACATATATTAAATGCTTCCTCAGACACTTGTCACATGTTTTATTAATAAATAAAGTTTATCCGTGTAGGCTGTTGTGATATCACGTGACAAATCAGACAGCTTGTTCTTCATCACACATTACACGTAGGATCAGATTGGCTGTGGATCTCTTTGTCTGATGAGGACTATATTCTGGGCCATAGGTCTCTCAATGTTTTCATAATAAAAGTAGGAGCGATCATAAGCTCTCTGGAGGCTCCTGGATAAGATTGCTGATCCCATTTCGAGGTGCTATCTCATGCCTGGCTTCCCAGAGAACTCGCCTCCATGTATTATCATGTTGGGAAGACTGTTTAAGTTTAGTGTTTGGAAATACGTTTAATTTATACCTCAATAAAACTAATATTTCATTTTGGTTGCACGCTTCTGCATAAGTGTATGTATATGTGTGTTCACGTGTGTGCTCTGATGCTCTTGTACACATCAGAGGATTCCTTGCTCGAGTTTCTTCTTTCTTTCTGCCCTGTGGTCGCCTGAGACCTAAATTCAATATCTTAGCCCACTGAGATATCCTAAATCTCAGATTGTAATTTATTTAAATATTGTCCACATCCCCCTTTTTATATTGGATAATATGTAGATAGCAATATGATTGAGCATGAATAATCCACAAAGATGTAAAGTAAGAAATAAATGGCATATTTTTAGGATTAAAGAACCATTGATTTTAGGTATCTATTAACCCTTATCAGGGAACCTACCAGACTTAAAGAAACAGTTCTATCAGATGACTATTCACTGGCTCTCTAAAGAAAATGAAAAATATATGAATCTTTGAAAAAGACTTTTTATAAAAATTTTCAAAAAGACTTTATGCAGTGGTTTGGTGATGATTAAGATAGGTGATGGATAAAAAGGTAGGTAATCACAGAAATCGGATTAAATTAATGGATGAATATATGAAAATGTCCAAAAACAAGCTTAATTTTTAAAGGAAAAGTATTAACTACATTGCCAATTGGTCATCCCTGGAAACATGCATATAAATAACAATGAATAGAGTGAACAAGTAATATTTAGGAATATATGTGTATGCAGACACATACATGAATATCATATCAATTATTGAACAAAGAGGCCATGAATTTAAAGGAAGGTATATGAGAGGATTTAAGGAAAGAAAAGTAAAAGGGGAATTATTGCAATCATAAACTCAAAAATAAAATTTTAATGAAGAAAAGTATATTTACTCAAGATTTGAAATAATATCGTGGGGAAATAACCTACATCAACACAAGAAAGTTGAAACTACTTTTGGTAAATGTTACACAGTAACTTTTTTAAAAAGGTTATCTCTCTGAGAGTTTCATTCAATGTGGTTGTATTATATTCACACCCACTCCAAACTGTTCCTCCCTTTCCTCCCTAGCCACCCAGCTTTGCATCCTTTCTTTCTGCCTTAAGACCAATTTGTGCCACCCAAATATTCTGGAATTTATGGTTTCCACTGGAGTTTGGTGGACTTACCAGTGGCTATGCTCCTAAAGAAAACTGACTCTTGACTTTTGCTCCTCAGAGAACACTTATGTATACTTTTCCTGTTGTGAATACCAGTCCAATGAGGCTGGAAGAAGATTCAGTTACTTTTGAAGAGAATAGAGTTCTTTTCTCAGCATTCATGTAAGGCAATATAAACTACCTGTTAACTCCGGCTTGTTTCTAGGCAGCTTTCCTTATCTTAAATTATCCCAACTACTTTTTGCCACTGAACTTTTTCTTTTCTTATTTCCATGTATCTTACTTTCACTTTTATTCCATGGCTGAGTAACTGAGTAACTGGACCCTAGTGTTCCCTTCTCCTTGTTCCCTTCTTCTCCTTTCTCATTTCTCCTTCTATTTCTACTCTCTGCCAGTGCCATCTTTCTTGCTCCTCCCTTGCTATTGGTCATTCAGTTCTTTATTAGACCAACAGATGTTTTAGAAAGGTAAAGAATCACTGCTTCACAGAGTTAAACAAAAAAAGCATAAACAAAAGCAACACAACATAAAGTAATATTCCCCAACAACTGCCACCTTCTTTCAGCCTCTGCTGACAATTTTATTACCTAATAAAGTTACTATTAAAACTGAAATATATCCACAGTAGCAATAGTATCTCTATGTAATTATTACACATATATGATTAGTGAATTATTGTATCTAATATATTTGACAGTTTTAACAACTCATTTTTAATTGTCTTAACATCAAGGGAATTTTATATTTGAGTAATCAATAAATCAATTGGATACACGTTTCTAGAGAAATATGCAGGAGGGTTATCAAAGACTGTATTATTGTTTTATTTAAGCTTCAAAGAAAACAGTAAAAACCTTAAAACTTTACCAAAATTCAAAATTTGACTTCAAGTTAAAAGATGTTTTGTTCTCAAAAGCTAAAACAAACTACTCTCAAATCAAAATTTTCTATATCAGTTTGAATGTAAACATTAGTGTAACTGATTAAAGTGGCTTTCAAAAGAATGTCATCTATTTTATTTGTATTGTGGTGTTATCAAACAGAATATTTGGAGTTAAAAGGCATATAATTCAGGGTGATTTGTATTAAAGATTTTCTGTGCAAACTTAATCTTACTACAAATGAAATAGAGAAAAGTGGAAAGCAAGGCAGAGTCTGCTAACTCTCACTAGGTCTTGCTGATAGGATCCAATAAATGTAGAGCTGCCCTCGAGAGATAAAACCTGGCCCTTCTCAATCAACCATTCGTGAAATGTTAGGAAATTTAAAGGGGCAGGCAGGCCCGGGCGGCGGAGGCACCAGCACACAGGCAAGTCCTGGCGGCAGAGGCACCGGCGTGCAGGCAGGCCCGGGTGGCGGAGGCACCGGCAGGCAGGCCTAGGCGGCGGAAACACCGGCGCACAGACAGTTCCGGGCGGCGGAGGCACCGGCAGGCAGGTCCGGGCGGCGGAGGCACTGGATACAGGATAGTGCGGGCAAGAAACAGTGAAGCCTGCACTGAGAACAGATTGCCCCGCTACAATTAAATCAAACCCAATAGATAGCATCGGTAAGAGGAGATGGGCAGACGCCAAGGCAAGAATTCACCCAACAATCTGAAAAACAACATGAAAACACCAGAACCCAATGATCTTACAACACAAGGACTTGAACACCCTATCACAGGAGAAGAGGGAAATTTAAAGGGTTTTGAAGGACTTTTCCTTCCAAAAGTACATTATACAGAACAAACACAATGTAATACCAATTTAATTTCTTTCTCTCTCAAAACTAAATATCTTGGAGATAAAAACATAATCACAAGTGAAGAAAACAAATTATAATACTTTAAGTTTTTATGCATGATAAACTATGATAGATAAAATGTTCTTGTGGAATTCATTCTGCACCTTACAGATTTGGACTTCCGATGCAATACAGTAGAAAATTCCTGAGCTAATGCTACTCTGATGAAAACAGCTTTCTGGCCTCATTTATTATTTTGTACAAAATTAAGGCTATAGTAATGAAATGAAAACCTAATGTTAGCATTTTCACAAATAAGATACCAATAAATAAAAGGAATCTAGGATGTAGTCACAGAGTATTATGAAGGCTGCGCTCACATTAAAGGTACATTTTATCTAATTCTACTGAATATACCCATCTCCCAATGGGGAAGCAATTCTGTATTTATTTATGAGATCCTTTTCCTCCCTCTGCTGTGCTTGTAATTCTTTGTAAAAGGGAGACTGCTCTTGTTCTTGGCCACCCAGGCCCAAATAATCACATAGAAGCAATATTAAATACAAAACTGTTTGGTCAGTGACTCAGGACTATTTCTAGCTAGCCCTTATGTCTTAAATTAATCCATTTCTATTAATCTACGTAGCACGTTCAGTCTGTAGTATTTGTCTCCTATGGCAACTGCAAGATGTCCCCTTGACTCTGCCTACTCTCTCTCTGTTCAGACTTCCCACCTGACTTTACTCTGCTAAGTTATTAGCCAAAAGAATTTTTATGTATCAACCAAGAAAAGCAACACATATACTGAAGGATATCCTATATCACTTCTGCCTTCTAGTTTAGAACAGGGGTCTTTAACACTTGTTTGAAATTTAAGTTTGAGGCATGAATGTGTAAGAACCGTTCATGGACAGAGGACCTGGAAACTTGTTATTGATATCATTTCTCCTAGAGGATTGGTTGGGTCTAGGAATTTGAAGTAGAATGAAATAGCTGCCATGAAGATTCAGAAATTTCCTTTTCTATCACTGTGTTTTCACTGGCAGGATCCTGATGTGTTTCTTTACTCTAAGTGCCTCTTCATTATTGTTCAAAAAAAAAAAAACTAAGAGCTCCAAATACAGAATCTACACACAGTCTTACTGGCTCTAAAGCTGAATGCCTTTCCTTCCCTTTCTGCACTTAATTTTAAACTATTGTATCAACTTCCAAAAGAAAAACATTAGACATTATGCTAAAAATAAGAGACACAGGAAGGTGGAACCATCTTTGATTAAATATCAAGAAAATGTTGCCAGGCGGTGGTAGCATACTCCTTTAGTCCCAGCACTTGGGGGGCAGAGACAGGCAGATCTTTGTGAGTCTGAGGCCAGCCTGATTCCAAGACAGGGTCCAAAGCTACAGAGAAACCTTGTTTCAAGAAACAAAAGAAAAACAAAAAGAAAGAAAATGTCATAGTCACATTGTGAATGAGGGAAAGATAGAAAATAAGGTATAACAATAAACAAGAAAGCATAGATGTACATAACAGACAGCAGAGGTACACTTCCAAAGAGGAGGGATTCAGGGCAAATAAAAAATGAGAAGAGATTGTTAAAAACTTGAAGAATGAGAAAATGATTCAAAGAAAATAAATACTAATGCTTATTTGGGATGGTAACCCTGTTAGGTTTCCCATGTATACAACAGTTGAAAACTATATAAAACATCAAGAATTTCCTCTTAAGGGCAAATTAGCGTGGCAACTTATTTATCTAATTTGTAGCTGACAATGTCAGCAGACTTTAGGATGTCTACTTAAGTGATAATATTCCCATAAATTTAAGCCATCATTACCCACACGTGAGGAAAAAAACAGATAAGATACCAAGGTTTTCACTGGCATCCAGATTTAACTACAAAACACAGTTATGAGAAAATCATTCGTTCTAAATTTTAAAAATCATGTTAATTCAAGAAAGTGAATTTGGAATCACAAATGATGTCTCTGTTTGAGAACAGTAAAACAGAGAAAATGGGCCATAATTAATTAAGATTTTAGCTAAGCTGATGATGTTATGACAAATTAAATCACAACTGAGATTAGATTGAAAAGGCCTAAAATTATCATTGATGAATGTGAAATTTTAACCCAAAGGAGCAATTTTGCTAATTAAATATAAGAGCTATGATGGAGCTAAGTAATCTTTAGCAATGAAAAAATGTGATATATATATATACATATATATTAAAATATTATAGGTGATATGAGCTGGCATTGAACCATAACAGTAGATTTTATCTCATTTTCTAATTTGAGTTCACTATTAACTGCCACGCCTACATAGCTTGTTTCTAAATTATAACTCCCAAGATCTGATGCACAACTAAAACTAAATCCATTTTCCATTCTTGGATTCATCAAGTAACAAGTACATGAATTTAGTCCTAGTGTATTATAAAAGAAATTTTTGTATGTATGTGTGTTTGCATGTGTGTGTTCCTGTTTGCCTGTGTGTGAGCATTTTTTGTGTGCAGGGATGCTCATGTACAATGGTGCTGGTGGTGTTGGAGGAGAACCTGAGCACGAACAAGGAACTCAGGACTGCGAGGGGTGCACCCACACACTGAGGCAATGGGGATGTTCTATCGGGAACTCACCAAGGCCAGCTGGCCGGGGACTGAAAAAGCATGGGACAAAACCGGTCTCGCTGAACATAATGGACAATGAAGACTACTGAGAACTGAAGAACAATGGCAATGGGTTCTTGATCCTATTGCACGTAATGGCTTTGTGGGAGCCCAGGTAGTTTGGATGCTCACCTTAATAGACCTGGATGGAGGTGGGTGGTCCTTGGACCTCCCACAGGGCAGAGAAACCTGCTTGCTCTTTGGGCTGAGGAGGAAGGAAGACTTGATTGGGGGAGGGGGAGGGAATGGGAGGTGGTGGCGGGGAACAGGTAGAAATCTTTAATAATTAAATAAATTAATTAATAAAAAAAATCCTCTTGTGCTAACATACAAAAAAAAATAAAATAAATGTAATGTATAAAAAAAAAAAGAAAAAAAGAAACAGGGTCTATTTGATATATATTGCTGTGTACACCAAGTAGACTTAGCAATGTTAGACAATGTTTAGCAATTGTTACAGCACTGTTTGTAGATGGGCTTAGGGAATTCAAACTCACAACTTAATGTTCACGGCAAGTGCGTTAGTTGTTGAACTGTTTCTCCAGCCACTAATCTTATGTATGGTTGAAGACCTCTGTGTGCGTGTGTGTGCATGTGTGGTTTGTGTGTACATGCACACAGGATATGTACACTAATGCTTTCATCTGTGAAGATCAGAGACTGATATATCTTCGGCTTTTACCCTTTACTGGAATTTTTTTTCTTTAAGGAAGAGTCTCACAAAAGATGGAACTCACTGATTTTGCTAGATTGATAAATAGCCACTCAGATTCACTTGTCTCTGCCTCGTGCTTACAGAGCAGATGGTCTATACTGAGCCATCTCCCCAGGCCTGTATCATGTTTGATTTATGTTTCTATCGTTTAGGTGTGAAAGCAGCTGTGGCCATTGGTTTTTATGGCATAAAAAGTGAAACTCATAATCTTCTGGAATGAACATATCTACATAAGGCAAGGAAGTGTGTGGTGTCCACTTAAAGGTGACCTAGTTTCATTTGGCATTCTTTGCCTCTTGACTGAGCTGATCTGAAGTTTTTTCAGTTCTAATTTCATTCCTATTTACCTTCTCATGGAGAGCTATCCCTGCGAGATTTATGTGGCCTCTCAGTTATTAGCCATCTGATCAATGATCCCAATCTGAATTAAATCATTGTGGAACACAAAATGCTGTTGTTTAAAATATAGAGAACACCTCTTTATCATTGTCCACATTTCATGAGCTAGAGGTTATTCTGATTTGTTTTTTACATAGTGGTGTTCTTTACCTGATTTAAAAAGAACAGCTATTTCTTCTTTTTTTAATAGTTCTTTACTATGTTTTTCTTCTTTTTTCTTTTTTATTGAAAAAAAAAAATTCCGCCGCCTCCCAGACTCCCTTTTCCCTCCCCCTCCTCCCCCTCCTCTCTCCCTCCCCCCACTCCTCTCCCTCTCCCTCTCCAGTCCAAAGAGCAGTCAGGGTTCCCTGCCCTGTGGAAAGTCCAAGGTCCTCCCCCCTCCATCCAGGTCTAGGAAGGTGAGCATCCAAACTGAGCAAGGAAGTCAGGACCATGAGGGGTGCCCCCACCCACTGAGACAGTGGAGCTGATCTATTGGGAGCTCACCAAGACCAGCTGGATTGTGACTGAAAAAGAATGGAATAAAACCGGACTTTCTGAACATGCCAGGCAATGAGGGCTGATGAGAAGCCAAGGACAATGGCACTGGGTTTTGATCCTACTTCATGTTCTGGCTTTCTGGGAGCCTAGCCAGTTTAGATGCTCACCTTACTCTGTTTTTCAACTGTCTAGTGTCTGTACACAATCTTTTCAATGCCCATCGTGCTATATTCTAATGGCAGCATGTTATATTAATAAATGTGTTTTAAAAAGGCTGCTATCACATTATCTGATTTAGAATATAATCCATTGCAATTTTCAGGGTCACGAACATGTGGCCATAGTATACCATCTAAATTATCTATGTTTACATTTCCCCAATCTTGTGTTGTCGATGAATTTAAGGTGTGAAGTGATTATTTTAAAATGAAAAGAGCTCACCCTTGGTAGAGTTTTTAATAGAATATAAAGCAGCTTAGATTAAATCCTTTTACCTGGTGATAGCAGTCTATACTTGAATGTAAAATCTCCAGTACTGACACATCTGTAGTAAATTTATTAAAACAGTCTGATAGAAATCAATGTAAGTGTTGTTTCACTTTACATTTTTATGAATTACATAGAATTTTGAATCATTGCACTAGAACTCAGCAATTTGTCTCCTTAAGAATGGTTTACAAAATATTTCCATAATGAAACTAAATATAAAGTCAATTATATATAAATATATAATTACCTTTTGATTGAACGATGCCATTTATAAGCATGATATTCTGATTACTTAACTAAAGTTATTCTGAAAGAAAGAAAAAATAAATTTAAAACTGAACCAGAGACTTCCACTCTACGGTAGAATAAAACTTTATGCCTTACCTCATTATTTAGATTCAACACATAGAAATTATTTTATTCCAGATTTATGAATGCTCTAAATTCATTCTTGATAAGCAGAATAGCTGTTCATATTTTATATAAAATTAACTATATTGTATTTCCATTGACATAAAAACTGAGTACTAGAAATTGCAATGCATAGTATACTTATATTATATCCTTTCTAGTTTTTTATTGCTTTATTTTCACTTACAAAGTTTTGTAAAAATTTAATTTTTTTAAAAACTTGTATCTTGGAGTTCCTGTTGCTTCGATGAAACACCATGACAAAAGGAACATGCGGAGGAAAGAATTTTTTCAGCTTTCATTTCTACTTCACAGTTCATGATCAAAGAAAGTCAGGAAAAGAACAAAACAGGTCAGGAACCCGGTGGCAGGAGCCAATGCCATGGAGTAGTGCTGCTTATGGGATTTCTCCCCATAGCTTGTTCACTCTACTTTCCTTTAGAACTCAGAAACACTAGCTGAAGGGTGGCCCTACCTACATTAGGCTTCACTCTCCTGTATCAATCACTAACTTAAAAAACACCACATAATCCTGTCTATAGCCTATCTTACTGAGGCATTTTCTTAACTGGAAATTTCTCCTCTCTAATGACTCTAACTTGTGTCAAGTTGACATAAAATTACCCAGCACAGATGAACAGTGGTATATAGTCAGAGTTTTCAGATGTCACTGAGCAGTTTCACAGTATTTTTAATTAAATTATGGATGGCATAGATAGCTTTATGCTGAAGACAGTAAAACGTGAGTTTATGGGTAATACTAGGAATTGATAATTACCCATCTATTAAATCTCAAATTGCAATATCAGCACAAGTGATATAAATTCTTAGTAAGTTTAAATGTATTTAAATTACATTATAGATAAAATTAAATTGATAATCTTTTAAGACTCATAGTCTTTAACAAGTTCAAAATGTACTTTGCAGAACAGAGGCAGAAGCAAGAGTGTATTCCATTTATTATAGGAAGACATGCTTTTAAATGCTTCACAAACTTGATTCTTTGCTCTGACATTACCACTGGGTTCCATTGCATGTACCCCATTGTCAAAAATTAAATTACATCTCTACTTTTTGTAATAAATATTTTTCAAATTTTGAGTAATTTTATTTGACAGTTTCTCACATGTATATAATGCATTTCATTTACACAACCATTTTTGTTCCTACCTCCCCTTTAACCACTCTCTGATTGATCTCAAGCATTGGCCTTTTCTAGATTAATAAAACTTTGGCTCATTTAGTTCAAACAAGGTTTTGAGGTCTCTTATGCTCAAGCTACT
The DNA here is from genome assembly GCF_950005125.1 of Chionomys nivalis. Taxonomy (NCBI): domain Eukaryota; kingdom Metazoa; phylum Chordata; class Mammalia; order Rodentia; family Cricetidae; genus Chionomys; species Chionomys nivalis. The sequence continues at coordinate 13,311,134 of NC_080100.1, read as the reverse complement.
CCCACTGTTACAGTCCACTTCCTTTTGCCTTCTCAAGCTGTAGCCAGCAGCATGTCTTCCTACATGCTACCTGTTCCCCGCTATAAAGAGAATGGACTAAACCTCTGAAACTCTAAGCTGTCACCTCAATTAAAGATTTTCCTTTTTAAGAGTTGCTGTGATCATGGTTTCTCTTCACAGCAATAAAAACCCTACCTAAGACATGTATCCATTGGACCGTTCTTGTAACTCATAGTACGGGTATTTACAACTACTACTGAGAGTTTATGATTTGAATAGCTGTTGCCCTCAAAGCATTATTTTACATATCTTTTTCTTAATTTCTGGCTTAGGTTTTTTCCATCCCTTTCTACAAAGTCCACTGAGACTTACAAGGATGGCATGAATAATTGATTTAGGGTTGAGCACTCATTTGTGCACTTGTTCTCAGCTACTTATGCAGCAACAAATCTCTGTTTTTGACACCAATAACATAATGAGGACTTTTACTTACATATGCATCTCTATGTAAATACATATATAAAGAGTCAACATGTTGTGAAATAATTTCTTCTGGAAGAGGGGATAGGATTTTTATTGGTCTGAAGTATGGCCAAAGGAACATACTTTTCAAAGCTTCGATCTTCTGTAATGTTTTTTATTCATCAAGTGAATATTAATATGTTCAATATAGATAAGTTCTAAATTTATGATTGGAAACTATTATATTGTTATGCTTTTCACTGTAGGAAAGTTATATTAACCAACATCAAATGTAAGCCAGCAGTGACAGCATAGAAACAAAGTATATACATATTTTAGCGCAGAGCACAATTTTCTTGCCTCTTTTGTTCACAGCACAGTTCCTGTAAGTACTGTTTCTCACTGATGATGGCATAGCACTTGGTCTGCAACTTTCTTTTTTACCTAGAGGTGAACAACAGCTTTAGGCAGTTGTCAGAATCTACAGCTTAAATATGAGTCTTCAAATGCTATCCTTTTCAGAAGATTACATGGTGATATAATAGGAGTGCCTTTAAGTATGGCTGCAGATGTTTTAAAGACCTTTGAGCTGATATTTAGGATTTTATAAATAACTGCACTGTCAGTTTATATATTATCCAGTTCAGTTCTTGGCTTGAGTTGTCAGACAGCGATAAGACATAGGGAGTAAAGCCTTTCTCGCTATTTTAGAACTTTCTCTATAAAAATATATTCTTAAATGCTCAAAAGATCTGATATCTAGAATTACATTTTTGTTGTTTTTTTTCTGTTATAAATGTGAACTTAGAGAAATACCAGGGAAAGGAAATGGACCCGCCTAATATAGAAGTCTAGTTAGAGAAATTAATTAGTTAGAGAATTTAATCTTCTCTGGGTGTTAACTTTGTCTCAGAAACCTTGTAGCACACATATGGATAATTTCCGTTTTGTTGTCTGAAACCCCATGATGGAGGTAAGGAGGCTTTATGTCTATCTACCTGGCTGGCCAGTAAAATGATCTTGGGATTTCTTCACTCATATGATTGTGAGGTTGCAATTGAAATCATTTGAAATCTAGTTCAGCAGTACTTTTTAAAAACATTTATCTATCTGTCTATCTATCTATCTACCTATCTATCTATCTATCTATCTATCTATCTATCTATCTATCTATCTATAAATTAGTTATTTTACAGCCCAGTCACATTTTCCCCTCCCTCTTCCCAGTCCATTCCTCCTACCCCTTCTGCCTACTACCTTCCACTCCTCCTGCATGTTTATTTAGAAACTGTGAGGCCTCCCATAGATATCTACAAATAAGGGCATGTCAATTTGCAGTGGGACTAGTTACCTCTGCTGTATTACGGCTGGTCAAGGCAACCCAATATTAGGAATAGGGTCCCAAAAGACAACAACAGACTCAGAGATAGTCCATACTTCACTGTTAGGAGTCTCACAAAAGGAACAAGCTACACAACTGTCACATATGTGCAGAGGGTTTAAATCAGTCCCATGCAGACATTCTGGTTGCCATTTTAGTCTCTGTGTGCCCCTATGAAGCCAAGTTAGCTGATTCTGAGGATTTTATTGTGATGTTCTTGACCCCTCAAGGTCCTCCAATCCATCCTCCATCTCTTCTACAGGATTCCCTGTGCTCAGGCTAATGTTTGCTATGGGTCTCTGCATCTGCTTCTACCAGTTACTGGATGAAACTTTTTTGATGACAATATGAGTTTAGCAGAATATCCTTAAGCATCATGGCATTGATAGTTTTTCTCCAGCCATGTTTGTAGCCTGTCTCTGGACCATCCAATCTGTGGGTCCTGGCATTCCAGACAGTGTCATGGGAGGGCTCACTCTCATGGCATTGGGTCTTAGACTGGATTAGTCATTAGTTGGCCATTCCCACAATCTCTGTACCATCTTACCCCAGCGCAATCCATAGGCAGTACATACTGTAGATCGATGATGTGTATGAGGCTGTGTTGAAGTCTTGCCTGCTGAAGGAGATGCTCAGTTCAGGCTATGTATCGCAGATTGCTAAGAGACTTAGCTGGGTTCATCCTTGTAGATTCCTGACCCTGAAATTCTCCCTTTTTTTTGTCATCTCTTTCAGTCCTCTCCCCCACACCCTTCCTGCCTACCGCTCATGTTCCTATCTCTGCCAGCCTCCAGTCCACCCACAATGTCTTCTATTTCCCCACCCAGAAAGATCTATGTATCTTCCTGCCTTGGGCTCTTCTTGTTTCCTAACTTTGCTGGGACCGTGGCTTGTAGCCTCTTTATCCTTTACTTTACACCTAATATCCATTTCTAAGTGAATACATTTCACATGTTTTTTTCTAGGTCTGGGTTAACGAACTCAGGATGTTTGTTTCTAGTTCTCTCAATTTGCCTGTGAATTTCATGATGTCTTTTTGACAGATGAGTAAAACTCCATTGTGTAAATATGTCACAATTTTCTCATCCATTTTTCAGTTAAGGGACATCTAGGTTATTTACAGATTCTGGCTATTACAAATAAAGCAGCAGTACTTTCAATTGAAAGCTTACATGACCTTCAGCTGTTACTTGGATCTCCATTTACCCTGATAGTTCCTGGATTGCCATGGTTTCACAGAGCTCAAATACTAGAAAGAAACTTCTCTGATTTATGTATAAGATCAAATACAGAAGCAAAGTTGCATAGACTTATATATTTTAGTCTTGCAAGATGGAATCATTTCTATTGGACACAATTTTTCCATGATATTGGCCATATCTAAGTAGAAGGTGTTAGGAAACGATGGGAAGTTGGTGGGTTTTGTTTTTTTGTTGCTATTGTTTAGTTCTTTTTGTCACTATTGTTTTCTTATATGTGAGTTTCATGCAGCAGATTTGAAAGTCAGGGGCATTCAAATTATAGTAATCAGTTCACTGATTTTACAATGTGGATCTTGAGAAATCAACTGAGGTTATACTGTTTTACTGGAAGTCTCATCTAAATGAACCACATCGCAGAGCAACAAATAAAATAAAATAATGTTTTATATATATATATATATATATATATATATACACATATGATTTCTGAAATAAGTGCTCAGCATTCAGTAACACCTCAAGCATGTTACTAAGATGTATCATTCTTCTTTTAATTCTTTGATACTTCATAAGTTTTCTTTTATTCATTCAGATTACAATGGAACAATTAATATCTCAAAGGCTGACACGATACAACACAGAGTTAAAATAAATTTACAAGGATGAAAGCACAACTCCCTAGTAAAAGAGATTATAAGATGAATTCAGGGAGGTACCCATCAGCTCAGTGATTTTAAATCTTTTTGTCACAGCAACAAGAGTCTTGTTAACATCAGATATTGGAGGTTGGAGATGATTTTCATGTCAAAATCATAGATCTGACAGGATCAAAGATATACTGTTACATCATATGCTAGCATTTGATGCGTATATGACATCTTATCTCCTGTAATGTCTATAAAATTCTGTTCACTGAAAAAAAATCATGTTCTAAATTTGACAGTTGTGAACATCTTGATCATTTTAAAGATTCCATTTTGCAATAAATTCAAGTTTTTATAACTGTATCACAAACTGATGGAAAGAAATGTAAACATTCTTCATTGCACCTAACCATACCAGTGTATATGTACAACACTCACAGAGCAAAAGATGCTTTTATGTTTCTATCCCCTTCTTAAATTATTTCTACGGGAGACTTATTTTATATCAAACAGAAGGGATTAATTGCCTTGAATGGAAAACAACACTCTCTTTACAATGACTGGATCTGACAATTTACTGAAAGAAATGATTCTAAAACTGTTAATTTTTCAAAATTAACCTGAAAAATAACCTGACCTTGGGATGATTTATGTCGCTAAGACCCAAGGAAATGTTACATACTTTCAGTATATCATATGTTTAAATATACCTAAATGTTTAAAATTTATTGATTTTCCTAAATTTTAAGAAGGCAAATAAAAAAACCATTATTTAATGTCATTGTTTGTATGTAAATTTAGTGCTTAAGGAAATTTTATATAAAATACTCATTATACATTATTGTATACATATCTTAAAGGAAGTAATTGCTTATAAGTTAAATAGAATTTATTTTTATTTCTAATCACCTTGTAACTTCTTCACAAAATTTTCAGTGCTGAAGGTTAAATTATTCATATTATTCTCTTGACTTTATTCTTCCTTGATTTTATGGATTTTTTATAATATGAAGTATTAACTAGTATTTGTATGGGCAGGATATCTTCATCCTTTTGGCTTTTGATTTTTTACTTTGTTTTGTTAATACTATTTCTGATGTAAATGTTTTTAGTGTTATATAATGGGATATATCATTTTTTGTATTTCATTCCAAGTTGATAATTATAATGCTCTTTCTGGTATTGTCACAAAGCGTTTGTTCTTGGCTTTTTGTTTGTTTGTATTTGTTTTGCTTCCTATATGCACTATTGCATTTATTTAATTTTGATCTCTTCTGAATTCCTTTTTGTATTGAGCTTCAAGAAATATCATTTCTTAGTGTTCTATGTTACAATATTTGAGAGATAATTTATCTTTCTTCATTGATTAATGTAATTTTAATGTTATATTAATACCTTCTTTGGTGTTCTCTCTCTCTCTCTCCCTTTCTCTCTCTCTCTCTCTGTGTGACAAATATGTTGGTGTTTACTATATTTTTCTATTCCTTAATCTACACAAAATGGACAAATAAGGTGGCACCTCTTAAATAATCTGCCTTTATTTTCTGTCAAATGTCTGGTTTTAGAGAATGTGTTACCTGTGACAATGATGAATTTAAATGACAGCTCACTCCAGAAGCAGGGTCTTTACCACTACAGACATTGTTCATGTCATTTCAAGTTACTATGACTGTCACCAAGGGAGAAAAGCAAACACCTTTCCAGTTTCCATCTCTTCAGTCCACAATGATGCCCTGCCTGCAAGGTACCTTTGTGTAATGGTGGCACAAAATTTGTACAAGTAACCAACCAATATCAGATTGGATTCAAAGCCCACTCTATGAGTTGGAAGCCATCACCAACACTGCTCCAGTGGCCAAGAGTCTGCCTGAGACAACGAAATCTAAGGAACTGGGGAAGTTCAAATACTATTATTATGCTAAAGGAACGTAATAATAAAATGACTCCTAACAGAACTCTGCTATAGTCATAAATCAGTGATTTGCTAGGCCATTATCAGAGAAGATTCCTCATGCAACAGATGGAGAAAGAGACCCCCAGGCAGAAAACATGCAGAGAGTGAAAACATTTGGAAAAGTCATTACTAAATCAGGTATATCCATCAACCCCCCCCCCACCACACACCCCCTTAGGGCTTAGGGATTCCTGAAGCAGACGAGGCAGGGGCAAAAAGTGAGAGGCATAGGTGATAGAAGACACCACAAAAACAAGGCCCTACAATTACAGCAGGAACAGTGTCCCTACAAACTCAAGAGACTATGGCCTTGCATACAGGAACTGCATGAGTCTGTGTCAGATGGAGCCCAGCACTGAGGGCAGAAGTGGGCACGTGCCCCCATTCCAAACCCAGAAGCTATCTCCAACCGATAGTCATTCACAAATGAAAATTTGTTCTTGCCAACTGAATATCCATTGTGATTTAAAACTGTTATTTTTTCTGTTATTGAAAATAGAATATTTTTTATTCAATATATTTTGATTATTGTTTCCCTTCCCACAATAGCTCCTAGTTTCTTCCCTATCTCCCTCTTATCCACACAGCTTCTCTCTCTCATTAGAAAACAAACAAGCATCTAAAGAATAATAATAAAATAGCAATAAAGAAGAACAACATACTAAGTCAAATCTAATAAAGAAAAAAGAGCCATAGGGAAAAATCATTATAAACACATAGACTAGGAGATATACACACATTCTCTCACACACAAATCCTTTAAATCCTCAAACTGGAAGTTAAAATATACATTCAAAGAACCTGCAAAGCAAAAGCAAATCAGAAGACGAAGTAAGAGAACGAGAAGGAGGAGGAGGAGGAGGAGGAGGAGGAGGAGGAGGAGGAGGAGAAATGAAACAAAACAGACAAGCAAACTAAATACCTGTTACATTATGGGGAAATTGAATTCATTTTGTGTTGAGTATTTATGGTTCGACATGAGACCAACCATTAAGATTGGTTGTATCACCAGTGAAATGCCCATGGGGAAACTAATTTTGCATTTGAGGTTGGTTATCAATTGAGCCTAACTTCTAAGTTAGGCATGGGAACAGATTCCATTTCTCTTAGTTCTAAGTACCCCATGAGGCTCTGACCGATGTAGGCCCTGTACGTGCTGAGTTCCATAGTATATTGGAAGTGCTGTGTTGTTAAGGCCTTGATTCCTTGATGTTTTCCATCTGTTCTGGCCCCTGCATTTTCTGCTTCCTCTTCCACAGAGTTCTGTGCGCCCTGACGGAAAGAATTTGATGGATACATGCCATTTAGGGTGAATGTGATAAGGTCTGTTATTCTCTGCACGTTGTCCAGATGTGGGTCTCTGTATATGTCCCTCAACAGGAGAAGGAACTTTCTCTGAGGGCAGCTGAATAAGGCATTGACTTATAAGTATAGCAGAATGTCATTAGGTGTTATTGTGTGGCTATGTTTCTTTGGCAGGACAGTGGCATTTGGTTCTACTTTGGGTCCCTCAGTGTCAGATTTGTGGTCACCTAAGCAGAGGTAGAAATGGGTTCAACTTCATGTGGTGGTCGTCAAATTCAAACAGATATTGGTTGTTAATCAAAAAAGTTTGTGACATTTTTGCCCCAGTGTTACGTTTAGGCAGATCACCGTTGTAGATAAGAAGACTTGTAGCTGGGTTGGAGATACTTTTATTTTCCTTTGCCAGTGTTCAGAGCACCTTTCGGTAGTATCACTAGTTCATATTGCTGAAAGTTCTAGGTAGCCACCAGCTTGTTTACTCCATGTTCAGTGAATTGGGCAGGTGTTGTCTTCAGCAATGGCCTTACCATTACTCAGGAGAAAGCAATCAATAGTCTTGAAAATAACCTAGGTTGTTTCCTATGATTCATAAATAAAAACTAAATGTGCCAATAACAATATATTTCAAACAAAATAATTATTTATTGCAGGTGTTGTCTTCAGTAATGGGGCCTTACTGTCCACTGGTAGAGAGCAACCAATAACCTTGGGAATAGCCTAGGTTGTTTTGAGTTTAGCCTGGAATCCATTTTGCAAGATCTCATTTAGTTGCTGAAGTATTTCTAGTGTAGGAAGGCTCACTTGTTTAGCAGAGACATCCAGTTAAGATCCACTATTTGGTGATTTCGTTTCTATTCAAAGCATATATGTACATATTTTAGGAAATGTCTACTGTATGAGGTTTCCATTTGGCCCTTATTTTTAGCTATCACTCCCCCATATTCCTTTCCTCAACTCTTTTTCCTTTCTCCTTGTTCGGTCCCCTACCCTACTTATTCCATTTCTCCTTCTTGGGTGATTCATCCCTACTCCTAGTCCTTTCTCTGTATGTAAATTCTATAGATATATGGATTGTAGCTTGGTTATCAATAACTTAAGAGCTAGCATCCACATATAAATGAATTCATACCAATCTGTCTTTCTGTGTCTAAATTACCTCACTCAAGATGATTTTTTCCTAGATCCATCCAGTTATCTGTGAATTTGTTGGTTTCAGTTTTTATCCATTTAGTAACATTCCACTATGCAAATATACCACAATTTTTATCCATATATTTGATCATTGATATATAGTTTGTTTCTAATTTATGAGTATTGTGAATAAAGCATTTCCAAAGCTATAGCAATAAAGGAGCATGGTAATAGCATAAGAACAGATATTTTGAATTTATCTGTGGAATAGAATTGAAGAACCAAATATAAGTTCACACACAGGACCACCTATTTGATAAAGAATCAGAAATTCACACTGGTGAAAAAGTAAATGTTGTTTTTTGAAATACATATTTAACGCTTTTATTGGAACATTTAAGTTTTATGTACAAAATTCTGTGTGGAACTTTCAAACATATATATTGCTTGCATTGATCTAATATAGTCCTTTTTTCCCAACATAATTTCCATGCTTGTCAGTCCCTAATGGCCACTATTTTACTTTCAAGTTGACTTGATGTTTGTGACCACTGCCTTATTTATGACATTGCTTTTTATCCATTCATCTTGTAAAGAATACCTAGGCTGCCCGCTATATTTTAGGTGTTGTTAGTAGGGCTTGCGTGAAAAAAAAAAAAAAAAAGAATGCAGGTGTCTTGGTGATGATATACTGAGTTCATTAATTTTGGTATAATAGGAAGAATAAATGGTAGAACTGTTTTAGATATTTGCTTAACTATATCAGGTTAGTTTATAAACCTCCATATTTTTCTCCATAATGTGTGTACTAAAATTTCTCACCTTAAAAATTAAAGAAATATATTTTGTGGAATAGGTTCTTCTAGGCAAATTGGTTGTGTTTAAAATATGTGTCTTCCTTGCAAATACTCTGAAGGCTGAGAACTACCTGCATGTGTTACCATGCACAAATTATAATTTTTAATATAAATTATGTAAAAATAATCAAAGGAAAAATAAATATCCTGTAGAATATCATTATCTATGTTTAAATGAAGAACCATTTTAGCTAAAGTGTTTCAGAAACTAATTTTATGGTACTAAATATATGCTAGTCCTGAAAATTGTATTTTCTAATTTGTCTGCCATTTCCTTTATAGTCTTTGAAGGGATAAGATTAGAGCGTCAGTCTGTTTATATGGAAATCAACAACTGCTAGGATTGAATTCTTTTCATCCTGACATAAGAGCTACCATTTCACTATAAAAAACAAAGGAAATTAACATAGAGCCACTGTAACTTTTTCCTTATTTATATTCTTATTTATTTTTCATACTTATCTCTTTCCAGTCCTATAAGGAAAAACATAACTGAGAAGTTTTTAGGTATTTCTCAAAGGATAAAACTTTGATGACTATTTTCTGTTCACTTTGAATCAGAATTTCAATCATATCTTCAAATAAGAATTGAACTATATTTAGCTTCTCTAGGATCACGAATTATAGGCTCAATGTCCTTTATTTATGGCTAGAAAACGAGAAGCAAAATAAGAAGGTGAACCCAAGAAAAACATATAGTCATTTTCCTGGATATTAACCTTCATCAGGCGATGAAAGGAGACAGAGACAGAAACCCATATTGGAGCACCGGACTGAAATCTCAAGGTCCAAATCAGGAGCAGAAGGAGAGAGAGCACGAGCAAGGAACTCAGGACCGCGAGGGGGGCACCCACACACTGAGATAATGAGGATGTTCTATCAGGAACTCACCAAGGCCAGCTGGCCTGGGTCTGAAAAAGCATGGGATAAAACCGGACTCGCTGAACATAGCAGACAATGAGGACTACTGAGAACTCAAGAACAATGGCAATGGGTTTTGATCCTACTGCACGTACTGGCTTTGTGGGAGCCTAGGCAGTTTGGATGCTCACCTTACTAGACCTGGATGGAGGTGGGTGGTCCTTGGTCTTCACACAGGGCAGGGAACCCTGAGTGCTCTTTGGGCTGCTGAGGGAGGGAGAGTTGGTTGGGGGAGGGAAATGGGAGGCGATGGCGGGGAGAAGGCAGAAATCTTTAATAAATAAATAATAAAAAAAAGAATTGAACTATATAAGTTACTGTATGTCAATTGACATTGGTAAAAGATCTGGTCTGTTCCTTTAAGAACCAATTGTTGGCTGGGCCGTGGTGGCGCACGCCTTTAATCCCAGGCAGAGGCAGGCTGATCTCTGTGAGTTCGAGGCCAGCCTGGTCTACAAGAGCTAGTTCCAGGACAGGAACCAAAAGCTATGGAGAAACCCTGTCTCGAAAAATCCAAAAGAAAAAAAACAAAAAACAAACAAACAAACAAAAAAGAAACAATTGTTATGTGATTTTGTTATAAGATGTTTCTAGTCACAATACATGTGATATAAAATATGGATTTTCCATCCAAAGCATTTTTGTAACTATTTATGCATATCAACAAAGTCTCCTATAACTTATTTTAATACAGAAAATAATTATTCAAAGTTAGAATAGAACCCCATAATTCAAAATGCTTATTTTGTCTATTGAGCACTTTCTGTTTAGATCTGTATCCATTTTTCTGTTCTCTTAATAGGAGATAGAAACATAGTATCTGCAGAAGAGGAGAGGTGGGAAACTCAGGATATATTATTTGAGAAAATAATATTTACAATAAATGGGAAAATGAAAAAAGAATGCTTATTTTTCCCCCAAATTAATCTTCACTAAGGTATCTACTTCAAATTTTGAATAACCCAAGTATTCATGTGTCTCTTTCATTTAGCTACAAATGAAAATTTTTGACAATCTCGCTTTCCTGTTCAATAACTTGCTTTAAGGTTCACAGAAGTCGCATAAGATTTTATTTGCTCATTGTAAAAGATGTGACAAGGGATGCAAAGGTGCAAACATTTGAAGACTTAGAGAGAGTGAATTTGGAAGACCAAGAAGTTCAGAAACTCCTCTGACCTTATATTTAAGGACGTTTACATCCTTCTGCCATACTGCTGCAGTCATCAACCAGGACATTCTACCTAATTCTTTTTTGGAAGCTACATCTGCTATACAGATGTATTAGATTAAACCATTAATCACCGATAATAAACTTTGCTTCAGCATGTAGCATTTCTTTAGAATTTTGTGGTTGGTGATCCAAGTCTGGGTTATATGAAAACAATGAGAAAGAGAAAAATCTCTCACATTAGGACTTGCTCTCATGAACCATCTGCAACCTGAGATTATTGCAGAGTTTGGTTGTTTTAATGACGATTGTTACCGTGTGCTCTTATGCTTGAACATTTGGTCACGAGTAGGTAGAACTTTTGGAAAGCATTAGAAGATGTGACCTTTTTGGAGGATATTTCACTAGGAGTTAGGCTTTGAGGATTCAAAGGCTCCCACTATTTCAGTTTGCTCTTTTTGGGTTTCTCAATAAGCAAGCTCTCAGACACTGCTCTAGCACTATGCCTGCCTGCCTGCTGGCTGCCATGATCCCCACAGTGATCATCATGGTCATTCTCTGAAACTGTAAGTCCTAAGGAAACTTTCTTCTGAGTGGTGTCTTACTACAGCAGTAGAGAAGTAACTAAGCTACAGTATTTCCATCTGCCAGTAATTTAATTCTCTCAAACTCAGGTGTGTCCTAAGAGTCGGTCATGGATAGCAAGAAATAGTAGTAGATCCTTTATTTCTCAGGAAATTTTAAGGGTTGTAGTAACTCAAGCCATGAACCACAAATGAAGACCATATATATATAATATATATATATATATATATATATATATATATATATTATTGTCAGATTGCAGTTGTCATGGCTACTTTTTGCTGTGGTTTTATTTACTCTATGCTTTTGAGATGCTATTACTTTCTAAGGGAGTTTTCTAATTCTGATTAAGTGCTTGTAAATGCTATTAAAGGACGATAACATGTGCATAAGAAATTTTTAAAAATATCTAAAATTATTTTTATCTGCAGGCATTAAAAGGCACAGCTATTATTGTGTGGTTCAGTTATTGTTATCACTGCATTTGTCTGAGCCTGTTAGTCTTGATAAATCACATGTGACCTTAACACATGCCATGTCACAATGTCATAAGAGATTCTCTTCAACGTTTTTCAGAGAAAGTATTGCAGCATGTTATAGATTGGCAATTCCCCACCAAACCGATGTGATATAGCCCATATTTATTTAAACTCTAAAGTCATCTATATAAAAAACAGAATTAATAATAATGACAAAGTACAATAAAATCTATTTGAAAATTATCCTTTATAGAAAAATAGTATTCATACTATTCTAGAACATTAGTCTGCAGTGACAAAATGGCTGTCATACTGGGAGTTAATTCATTTTCATGAAAGTCTCATTTAAAGTCAGAGATTAAGGGTGATGCTGACCAAACATGACAGAGTACAGCTCTGCCTTCAAACATGTAAAAATTTTCACCATCACATAAAATTGAATTGACTTGAAAAATGATAGGGGAACATTAACAACACACATCATTTTAGAATATTATAACACTGCTCACTTTCCTTGAGAACTGTGGGCTCCTGAAAACAGGGCCTGCCTTATGAATCTTTTCTCCACATTTAAACTTTCCCTTTCAACTATCTAGAAAATTGATGTTACTTGTCATTAGAATGAGCCCATTTTAGAGGCTTAATTTAAAACAGTTGAATTGCCTCAAAGGGCTAAATAATATAGTAAAATAACATCATGGATAATATAAATGGAAGTTTTGACTGCATTATGTGGTAAAAACCAATTAAGCACATATTTCCAGAGTATTAACTGGTAAAATCCTGTCTTAGTTACTTAGGAAATATAGAAATAAATTATGTAGTATTCTCTCTTTCAAAGGCTTGCAATAATGCCATGCCAGGACATGGTGTGCATTAACGTGGCTGTGCATTCATCCATTAGCTCTTGTGACCCAGGAGATGCTAACTGAATAGATATCATTTGCTGCCATTATAGAGTAGAGTTCAAACTCAAACAGAGGAAGCAGTATTCACCAAGATACAGGGCTATTAAATGAGGGCACAAGAATGCACAATCAGGAATCTTTTATTGTTAAGCTAATGCCTGTTTATAAATCTAAGGTCTTGGGAAACTTTGGCCTTGAATGCTAAAATGTAACAGTAGTCTTTGGGCTCCTGATTTTAAAATAATGTACAGTATAGATTAAAATTTTTGTCCAATAGAAAAAGCTAGAATATTGGACAACGTGGAAATGTACAGAATAACATTCTAAAATAGTACTCTAAACAAAATTTAAATTGTGTAATGTTATGGATATTATTAATATATAACAAAAGCTTCGATCTCCAACTAATTTGTGGATTCTAGCAAAGAAACAGTGTGCTTTAGACTCCATCATGAATCAATTGTCTCATACTGAGCTTATTTTTAAATATGAAGGTTGTAGAGTAGAGGAAACTCATGGTGAAGAGAATGAAACCTTTCAACCGGTGGAGACAATACTTCAATCACAATGGTTAAGGACTATGCTGGGCAGGTGGGTTTTCATAACCCAAGTGAAAATGACAGCTAGAATCACCAATTGTTTAATAACATACTGTAGCTTTTGTTGTTGTTATATTTTACTTTGTTTGTTTTCTGCCCCTGAAATTACCTGGCACAAGTGATAATGGAACCCACGACATATGCAGATGATAGAACTCAGGCACACTCAAGGGCCTACGTAGTTGTGTCATAAGCAGGTGATGCCACATGCCACATGTAGCTCACACAGGGCCTTTAAAGGTCATGTGCTGGCTAAATATTTTGCCTGAGTGCTTGTGTGCACAAACATGGCTCTGGAATCCAGCAATGCCCACTAGTGCTGTGTGGCTGGAACTATAACACCCCCTAAATCCATGTCCCTAGTGTAGAAACTTACATACCACAGCAAAGTTGAGTTTGAATCTGACCTTTTCTTTATCTTTGAATTATTAAAACACAGTTTTTATTTCTCTTTTCTATGCATACTTTCCTTAAAACTTCAGACATTTCTCCAAAATCTTTGTTCCTTCCTCTTTTGCCAAAGTTTCTATTTCCTCCAGGCACATGGAGGAAATAGGTGTGTGTGTGTTTGTGTGTGATTTTAAGAAAGTGTCTTAGATAGTGTTTTTATTACTGTGAAGAGGTACAATGACTAACAACTCTTTTTTTAAAAAAAATATTTATTTATTTATTATGTATACAATATTCTGTCTGTGTGTATGCCTGCAGGCCAGAAGAGGGCACCAGACCTCATTACAGATGGTTGTGAGCCACCATGTGGTTGCTGGGAATTGAACTCAGGACCTTTGGCAGAGCAGGCAATGCTCTTAACCACTGAGCCATCTCTCCAGCCTGACTAACAACTTTTATATGGAAAAACATTTAATTGAAGCTGGTTTACACTTCAGAGATTTAGTGCATTATCATCATGGGGTGGGGAACATGACAGCTTGTAGGCAAAGATGATGCTTGAAAATTCTACATCAAGATCTGTAGGAAACAGAAAGAGGACTTTTTGCAGTGTAACACAGCAATTCTGAAGCTCAGAACTGGAAGGTCTCTTTTTTGCTTTTCTCTTCTCTCTTCTCTCTCTCTCTCTCTCTCTCTCTCTCTCTCTGTGTGTGTGTGTGTCTTTCTCCCTCCCTCCCTCCCTCCCTCCCCTATCTCTCTCTGCCTCTCTGTTCTTCTCCCCTTCTCCCTTCCCTTCCATAACCAGTAAATAAATATCCAACCTCACTCTGCATGGTGTGCCTATCCATCTGTCTCACTCCCCACCGGAGACCAGCCACCTTTGGAGACATACCCCATGGTCTTGTGTGCCCTTCCTGCCTGGGGCTGGCTGCTCTAGAGACACATTGCCCCCTGCCTGCCACCACATGGCCCACTGCCTGCCACTGCTCGGGGATCTGCAGCAATTTTTAATAATCTATTTCAGTGAGGTTATCCATATATCTTTACTTGCAAGTGTTCATTGCAGATAGTCATTGGTCTAATTTGAAGCCTCTGGTTTCTGTTACACTATCTATGCTGGACCCTCAGTGGAACTCCTATTGGTTATCCTGATGTTGTCCTGTGTTGTGAAAATCCCACAGGTTGGAGTCTGCAGAACCATTCCCAGGGGGATATTTTAGGGGAGGTTTGGTTGGGAAAAGAGGGAAGGAAAAAGGATCTAATTATATTGAAATATCAAAAATAAATAAACATCAAAAATGTTACCCAGTCACTAGAATTATTTTATAGATTAGATGACAATCTTAAAAGATAAAGGTTCTTCACAAACTCATGATGATTGGTATAACTTAACCAAAAATGCCTCCAATCAATAATCATTTAAATAGTAAGCTCTATTGTGATCAGAACTGATTTAAGAACTTGGACAATATCACTGACATTGAGGTTAACAATCGTGAGCTGTAGTCTCCTTTCCTGACAAGAGCAACCTAAGAGGAAATGGGGTAACTTTAGCTCACATTTCAAGTCCATCTGGCGGGGAAGTGGCATGGAGGCACAAGGTCCTTGAAGGAAAATCCTGCACACTGCATTCATGATCAGAACCTGAATTGAGTGGCTCCTGATGCTGTTCTCCCTCTCTCTCTCTCTCTCTCTCTCTCTCTCTCTCTCTCTCTCTCTCTCCCTCTTCCTTACTCCCTCCTTCTCTTCTCTCTCTCTCTTCCTCTCTCTCTCCCTCCCTCTCTCTCTTCTCTTTCTCTCTTTTCCCTCTGTTTTTCTCCCTCCACTTATGCATCGGTTTACAAGTAAAGAGGTTGCCTAGTCCTGTAAAAATTAACAGTAGTTTAATGTTTTACGATGTGATATTTTTCTCACCAGCAGTATTTGTTATAAAAGAGTGTATCATGGAGTGACATCCCAAGAGAAGGATCATGCCTTCATTTCCAAGTGCAAACAAAAACCTGTTGCTCCATAAGGTCTACTCTCTGGAGTGTTACACATGATTTTGTTTGAAAAGAAGTTATTTTTTTTTTAATTTCTTTTACTATATCTGTAAGATTATTTCTACCATGATATTCAATGAATTATATGGTGTCTCAAGAAGAAATCATCTATAAGTACAGAGTCTCCAACAAGTATAGGTGCCTCAGTAAGATAAGGACATTTAAAGCACTTGCTTTGGGTATATTTTTATGAAGAATGAGCTCAGAGTTGTATTCTCTGCTCCTCTTTCCCTGTGTCTTCCACTGTTTTCTGTCTATTGTAAGAGTCTGAATTTGTGCTTGCCTGATTGCTGTCTTGTGAGTCTGTCTGTACCTGTGTATGTGTCCATGTGTGTACCTAATGTTGAACAGGGAGAGAGAGAGCTGTAACTGACATTTATATAGAATTAAGTCACTAAACCCAACTGATAAATATAACAATATTACCACCAAGATTGTTTTTAAGCAATACTTATAAGTTGTGTCAAACATTTATTGTGGATAACCATTTCACAGGCCTCTTCCATTCTATATTCACTGCTTTGAGCAAGTGATTATTATAACCCATGTACAAACTCACATGCATTACTCTTGAGTTAGGGCAATGGAAGTGAACCAAATTAGATTATAGCTATGCATTAGCTTAGGCTGTAAAAGTTGATCACATGGGAAATCCAATACAAGTTAGGTTTGTTATTGCATTATTCCCTTAATATCAGGATAAACAAACAGGTTTGAGTACATAGTAGGATGTAATTTTAAGTCTTAAATGACTTCAAGGTGTATGATTAACCCTGGCTGGGAGGCATAGTAGACACTGCAGTCTTCTAGAATTTAGAAAGATTTTTTAATAATAAGGCTTTCTCACTCTGTGTCCTTAAGGATTTGGCAAACAAAGTGGCAATACTATTTTTAAAATAAAGTTTCACTGTATACAGACCATCTCAAAATTTTTGCCTTCTCCTTCTACAATTGGTGTAACTGAACAATGCAATTCTTGTGTGCAGTGCCAGGTAGAACTGCCATATGCCCACAATGCATGCAGTTCACCCATGATAACCAGCATCGCATGTGTGAAATGTTGTATTTTTCATAGAGAACAAAATTTTGAACTTTAATTTGGATATATAATTTTTTAAATTACAGTGACTGAGTGGTTTTCCTTTTGCAATACTCAGGAGCAATTTGGGGGAGTTAGAGGGAATGACATCAAAACAATACTTCAAACCCTCGAGTTTTCAAAAGGTCTGAGTCGTTGATAGATAAAAATAAAAGAGGGCAGCTGGATTGATTACAAGTCCAGAAAGCTAAAAGAAAAATCTGAGATCTCAAAACTGCAAGCTGATGATGAACAGAATATACTGATGAGAAAAAGACATTAAAAAAGGTAACTGATAAATGACTCAGGAAAATCATCTCAAGACATGATATCTTGAGAAAAGAAAATGACCAGAGAAGTTTGTAAAAGGGACAGGGAATCAAAAGCAAACTCAGACAAAAATGCCACTTTTATATGCCCCTTAAAAGGAAACAGTGTGCTTTTGTACATGAAAGATAGATGGCTCACACCCTTGTTTTCCAAAGGCATTTACTGTTTGTCTACCAAGGACAAATGCATCTTTCTCTTAAAGGATGCTATCACACTGAGGTTTTCCTCATTTCCTCCAGGTAGAAAAAAAGTAGTAGTGTTTTGTTTGTTTGTTTGTTTTCTAGTGCTGCAGATTAAAGTTAAGGCCTTGAGAATCCTAGGTAATCTCTCCAACAAGGAGCTACATCCCAGGACTTGTTAGGTCAAAGATGATGAAATACAGGCTGGCGACAAGCTGAATTTACTGATATGACAATGAAAAACTGTCACATAAGTTCCTATTGCTGCTACTGTAACTCATAGTTGGTAGGGGAATTATCATATGTGTGTATATCTATATGCATATCTATGTATGATTCTTGGCATGTCTAAAACACCTGATGGTCTAATAATAGTTGAAAGGCCAATAACAAAGCAGGAGAGAGAAATACGTGGGACTAGCAGGGAGAAAGAAATCTGAAAGGGAGGAAGAAACGAAGGGAAGAGGAGCAGGACATCAAGGGCCAGCCAATCAGCTACACAGCAAGTAGCAGAGTAAGAAATAATGAAAGTTATATAGAAATAGAGAAAGGTAAAAGCCCAAAGATGAAAGATAGGGATAATTTAAGAAAAGCTGGCAAGAATCAAGACAAGTTAAGGTCAGGCATTTTTAAGTAAGCCTCTATGTGGCAGGCTCCCCAAATTGTACAGAGCAAAACTGAACAACAACAAGAAACACAATATATATATATTGTAACTATACGCAAACAACTGTCAAGCATGGATATGTATATGCAGAATTAATATTCAGTCATGTATATGTATTTATATCTTCTTGTATCTATATATGTATGTAGGTCAGTCTTCTTAACAAAATCTACAAACATTTGATTAAATTACCTATTAATGTTATTATAGTTGCAATGTTTATCTCAGGGGATTACATGCATTTCAAGGAAGTATAGAATGTTATATAAATGATCTATGTCCAGGTACTTTATGTTACTATAAAACAGATATAATGATATAGTTTAATTTTCTTTCAGTTTTGTTTTTGCATGGTCAGTAAAAGATGTTGAAAATTGTGATCCCTTTTCCCTGCTGCATATAAACACAGGCAGTGTTTGTATGTAACAAAACAAATCTATCTAACCTTGTTGTCCCGTCGTGATTTTGCAATTCCAGGTCATTTTTTGTTTTTGTAGCCTGATCTAGCTTACATGTTTGTTTGACTTGCTTGCTGATATGAAATTTAGGCACAAGTTGGCTATCAATGACAGGATATTAGTATTCTCAGTATTTTGAAAGTTATATTTGTTAGAACAAAAACGTAAAGAAATTGTCCTCTTGTAATTTTCTGTCATTGATCATGAAGGTGCTCTGTGCTTGCGGTCATGAACACGCATTCGCATGTGTGTGGATATGTGTGTGTTTTCTCAGCAATGCTCTGATCTTTCTTCATTCTCTAAACCTACAAGCTCTTCTTACTGATCATGGGGAGATGGGGCATAAGCGAAGGCATGAATGCTTTGTAGTCTAAGTAGGGACTTTCTGTCTGTGATGCCTCAGGAGCATCTCTGCAGTATCTGTTTTTGAGATTTCTCTGTGTTATCTAAGCATTTCTCAGTCATCTGGCTCATCCAAGCAGAAATGCCCTTGGGGAATCTATCTTCTGCTCTTATTGAGACTTGCTTGTAAGAGTCTGGATATATCTGTGCGTGACCATTGCTTTCAGCTGTCCGATTTCAGCCTTGCATTATAACTGTGGTAGTTAATAGATTATGTTTCAAATGGATTCATAAAATAGAAAGGCACAGAAAATTCTGATTCCTGGTAATCTATCACTCATTGTAATAAAATGACGAGTTTGAATGTTTCTAATTCTTTTTTACTAATGCATTTTATATCTTTTTCTCCTCCTTCTACCTTCCTGGAAATTCTCAAAAGCCCAAACACAGTCTTTCACCCCAGAGATACATTTTATCTATGTATCTTTTTTGTTTCTTGAACTAGAAATGTTATTAAAATGCTGACTAAATTTAATATCTCAATTAAGTCAATTTGTAAGCATCACATTTATGGGGACCCAATATTTTTATTACTATGTAAAAAAAGAAAAAAAAGTACAGTTTTTTATAACTTTATTGTTTGTCATAGTGCATGATTAAAGGCCCTGGATATCCTGATTTTTCCAATGTGACTAACTACCTCCAAGACCCTCACACTCTCCAGAGATGTTAACTTCCCTAGTTGGCTCTCAGGACCCCAGAGAATCTTCTAGAGTCTGCTGCCTGCTAATATCAATATGCAAAATCTTCCTATGTTTCCTTATGTTTCGGGATCTTCTTGCTCCTGGCTTCCACCCAGCCTCGTTGTCACTTAATGGGCCCTTTGAGCTTTCCCACAGGATACATTTGACCTTCACACTGACCACCGATGCTTCTTGCCTTGGCAGTTTCTCCTCCACACAAGCCATTTCTCTCATGGCGTTTGCTGCCAACCAATTCATAACCCATAATTGATTAATAGTAAAATAATTCCCCCTCTTCTTAACTCACGTGCAGGTCAGGTAACGTTTATGGAGTAAAAGAACAGATTCAACATGAAGAAAATGACTAGTTTCTGTCCCTATACTTACTTTGTTTGTTGGATTTTAAGTATGACAGTGTTCCCCTCTCTAGTCTAATGTTTGGCCTCATTGATGAAACACAACCATTTATTTGAGATGGCAATGTTTCCAGGATCATAAAATCCAGAGCTCTTTAGAGCCATTTCCCTGCCTCTCAGAACCTGGAGCACTGGGTAATTCGCACACTCTCTTCTAGAAAGCCAGCCCTGACGTATGTGAAACTCACTCTGCACCTCTGTCCCTCCTCAGACTGCTCTGTTGTAATTTCCTTTGTTTCAGCAACGCTTGTTAAATTGCAAGCTGCTAGCCAGTCAAAGCTAGAGAATCTTGGGCTTTTTTTTTTTTTTCTCCTCCTACTCCGCTTTCTTCCTCTGTGCTCTCACACTTGTTTCATTATTCTCCGGCATCGATCACCCTCCAGGAACAGCTTGAGCTCAGGTGCCTGCTCTAATTTCCAGAGCTGTAAATCCAGCCACCTTGCTGACATCCTTACTTAAAATCTCTCCCGCGACGGCTCCAGTTCCACTTGACCACGCGTGGATATGTGATTAGACTTCCCACCCACCAGACCTAGTGCAGGCTCTTCACGGCTGTCTCCATTTCCCGGTGCCATCCATGACTCAGGAAAGATCTTCAACATAATCTTTGGCAGCTCCCTCCCTACTCTTGTATTCAGTTCCATCAGCTGTTAATATAACCGAGTCAGCTCTCGCTTAGACAGGGCTCAGACAGTTATTTCTCTGTAGTCCTTCTTGGCTGGAAACTATGTAAACATGCAAACAGATCTGGTTCCTTTTAGGGACTCCTGTGTCTCTATACCTCTTATTTCAGGGAAGGGCGTGGACAGCTCTTATAGGGCTTACACCATAAAGCTAGCCCCATCAGGACTCACCAAACTGTATTGCCTTCTAAGGGCCTCAACCCCAAATGTCATGAATGAATGATATATGGCTTTAAAATCTACATTAGGGAGTAGACAGCATGAAAACTCATTCCACACCAGTTCTTCCACCAAATTCCTATGTGAAAAATGGTCCCCTCTCTGTCTACATCCAGTATCAACAATCTCTTTCAATCACTTATTTTTTAGCTGCAGTTATCAAACCTCCCCTCTGGCTTATCACACAGGAACAAGGGTGAGCTTTATTTAAACCAGGGGTCTAATAATGACATTAGGCACCACACACCACCACTTTTTACTCTTTAAAAATTAAAAACTCAGTACAAATTAGGTTCCTGCGCTGGCAGGCACCAAGATCTTCGATTTATGTTTAAGTGACCCCCTGCCTCTATCTTGCTCCTTCTGTAACAATGCTGCTAGCTATATGCCCAGGTGTTTCAGGGTGCTTTGCCTTCTGTGTGGAATTTCACCAGACTCCACCCTGTAATGTACTTTTCATTCACATTTCAGCTCTGACATTAGTTTGGGTTGGAGGTCTCCTCATAAGGAGAGCAACTCCTCTTTTTCAAAGTCCACATCCTTTTATACATTTTAGACTATTAAAAATAATTAAATGGTCACTCAAATGCTATCTATTCTTGTCTGATGCTTAGATCATACGATGCAAGGGAGCTAGGTCTTTACCTAGCAGGCGGCACATCTGTCATGACCAGTACCTAGGAGACTACTCAGCCTTGGCAAAATGATCATGAATATCAGCTTAGGTCACACATTACTTTTAGATATCATTGTACCCATGTTTCACTTCTCCACTACAATATTTTCTTGGAGTACTCATTTTGTTTCTCAGTTACTCTCACATAGTGCCTATAAACTTCATTCATTATTAATATAAGAAAGAAATATTGATTTGATTGCCTAGAAATATCTCTGACCAATTCCATTTGTGAATCCATCAAAAGGAAACTCATATAAAGGGTGTAACTTAAGAATCAAGTTCTGAAGATAGAAAGCATATAATCCCCACAGGAATTCATAATGCAGGGCTTAATGGTATACAGGCCACTACTCCCGTGTTATTAAGGACAATGCACGCCATCTGCCCTGGGGTGACCTACAATTGTATAGCACTGTATTTATTTAGGTAGCAGAGGCACTTAAGAAGAAGGATTGTGGCATTGCCGACTAATTTGTGTTTCAGTTCACTAGGGTGGGTTTCATAGCATGTCATAATCCTTTAATAGTCGTAAATAACATCAATTTTCAAGCAATTCTTTTCACGTTTCCCCCTTTACATCCTATTTGGGCCACAGCTATTGAATGATACTGGGGCTGATATTTCCTGAGTAGAAGATAAACTACCCATTTTATGAAGGTTAACCAATACATTAGCAGAGGAAAACCTACTTAGTTGGACCATGAAGGATGCTTCTCAAGACAGAACAAGAAGAAACTCACAGGAAAAACCGAAATCATCTCATGCTCATATGTCAAGCAGGAAAAGGGGATGAAATTCAGCATGCATAGTTTGAAGTTTAAGCCGTGGTACTTACATTTGTAATTTATTTCACTTATCAAATTGAATTATATATTGACTTACCATTAATGTGTAAGAAAGGGTATGTAATCAATATAATTTTAACTGAATGTAAAGCGAAAACATTATGCTAAAAACACTATAAATCTTTTCCTTTAGTATTATGATTTTTCCCGCACTGAATGCGAATGAATAAAAACATGTCATCACAGAAAGAAATCGACGCATACATGTTCCTAGTGCTTCACCTATCAGACATCTCTCCAATCACTCACACAGTCGTGCTTAGGAACATACTAAAAATAAGTGACTGTAGTAGGAAAGCCTTTGATCCCAGCACTGGGGAGCGAGCGCCATGTGGATCTCTGTGAGTTCAAGGCCAGCCTGCTCTACGTAGTGAGTTCCAGGACAGACGAATCTACATAGAGAAACCCTGTCTCCAAGATAACCAACATATCAAACAGACAAACAAACAAAAATTTGAAGAATGAAGGAAACAAATACAAATATCTTATTTACTAGAAGAGTCCTGTGAAACAGAAGTGTAGGAAACCCATATACCAGACATACATTGTTTCAGTTTCTCAACTATACAGACTTTTTTTTTCATAGATGAGATATTTAGAAACAAAGATTTTAGAATCTGTGTTTCATTTGAGTTTCAGTTCAAAAAGAAAGATTGTGTTATAATGCATTTCCTTCAAAGAATATAGAGAAAGTCCTCTTCTTTACTCGTTGATGCATCTGAGGATGGCAGACATTCTGCAGATCATGGGGCAATGTACACCTAATAAGAGATGGAACCAGGTTACAGTGTATTCCAGACAACCTAACCCTAATACTTGGCTCTCATCTATGTGCTGAAGCGATGGATGCACTGTACAAACAGTCAAGCTCTTCATCAGACAATATTTTTAATGAGTTTGGATTTAGGGAAATATGAACTTTCACAGTCAGATTTCAAAATTAGATTTTATGTTGGGATTAATGCTTGCTAAAACAGAGTGAAAATCACTACTACAAATGATCATGCTTTTACCACTGTGTACTTGGAAGAAATAGAAACCAGGGCTAAGATAAACACAGGCCATATGGATGATCATTGCTAGGCAATATCTTCTGTATTTGTGGACAGTACACTCTGTAAAAAAAGAGCTTTCAAAACAAGAAATATGATTCATTCTAAAAACTCTCTTAAGCGTTCCAACATCTTGCAACTTACTGAAGTCAAGTTAGTAAATATATGGAAATTATGCATAAAGTATTGATGATAGATTGTCATGTTCTACACATTTATTTTTAATCCTAGTTTTTCTTTCATTTTATTCATAGCATATAGAAAACATATTAGCTAAATTATTTGCTTCCTCAAATAATTTTAATTAAATGAGAATTTTCAAATCTATGCACCAAAATATTCAAATCATCATTGTGAGTGGTATAGTTTCATCAAAGTAATATTGTTAGAAATATCCAAAAATCACTTTCATTACCTACTCAAGTTTCTTAGTTCTATTGGCCTTTCCTGTATATCATATATGTTAAATGAGTGGTCAGATAATCAGAACATTTTTATAATGAGAATTAATAAGCTTTCTGAAATAGACATTTTTTTCATTTCAAAGAAAAGTAGAATGCAATTTTAAAAACTTAATGTTGATAAGAAACATCACTAAAATAGTATAACTTCCATATTGTTTATTAGTACTACATTAATGGTCAATTAAAAACTATAGTAGTCTTCAATTTATTCAATTTTGAAATTACTAAATTCACAAAGTAAATACACCATCATGTAATAACAATATAATATTTATAGTAACTTAACTAATGAATACATTTGTTTTCTTTTTGTGATTTAGGAATTAAAAAAAAAACATACATTTAATCCTAATCCTTTAGAGGCAGAGGCGGGCAAAATTTTTGAAGTTTCAAGGCCGGTCTTGTCTACAGAGTGAGTAAATTGCAGGACAAACAGGACTCAATGTACAGAACCTGTCTCAAAACCAAAACCAGAATCAAAACGTATGAAAAACAAATCAGGAAAATGATTGGAAACTAAAATAAAAAATAGTACATATTTATATAATATATATAAGAATAATGATTTTTTAAAATTTCAATATATTACTTAAAGGTTTGATATTCTGTTTTAGACACAAATTAAAAACTCTCTTGTTTATCACTCTATGAATGTGGACATCACCATGGGTTCAAGGCTGTATTCCTTCATCTCTCCAGAAACTCTAAGCTGCTGTTTGTGAAATCTCTGACAGAAAGAGTGTTATTCAGAACTAGTTAATTGATGTCTCTTTGATTTGTAGTGGACAAGGATTTTTTATTATCTAGATCTATTTCTAGATTCATTTATGCTTCCAAAAATATTACTAACAAGTCATCTAGAAAAACGCTTTCATTTTTTAAGGACTTCCCGTGGCTTAAAAGGGGGATAAACAAATTTGTTTTTTAAACATTACTAAGAATGATGTATTTTACATGAAAATCTGGAGTCTTATACACTGTGACTGCCGCACTTTGGTTTTGAGGTGTGCAACTGACAGACCCTTGAAATAAAAGGGCTGAAAGGATTGATCCATTGTGGTCTCATTTTTGGCAGTTTGGTCCTGTTTAGGTTAATGAAACAAATGCTTAGCATTATAACCCATTATTCTTTGCATTTGAAGAAATTATAAGTCTTGATGCAAATTTATTTACTATAATAAATTATAAACTGAAATTAATTTTGACATGGAACTTTTTTAGCATATTATACATTTCAAATTAGTATTAATGGAATGATCAAAGGATTGAAAATATTTGTTTAAAAGCTTTAAAAATATGAGTACTATGCCGTTAATGCCTACAAATTACATTTACAAATCCCATGATCGCCTTGCTCTCAGCAAGTTTACAGCATTCTTCATGAATTTTTATAAGGCTTGTCACTAAATACAGGAATTACCAACATCTAGTTTTCATGTGTTTAACTGATCATTAATGGATAATTTCTCTCTCACATGATCTCTAAGGATAGCACACTTAGAATTTAGTTTGCTTAGATACACATGGTTGAAGAGTATTTTAATGCTCACAAGATATGGATCACTAACTCTTAAAGAGTATTGTCTGGAGAATGCAATTATCTAAAGGAGTCTGAATGCTTACAGCAGATGATTTACATTTACCAAACATTTCTGACTATTATCAGCTATATTTTGAAAATATAGCTGCAGATTGTGAGGTTTTCCTTTATTCTCCACTAGTTACTGTTTTAGGAAATTCTCTGGGACTGTGGAATTGAAACGGTTATGTCATGGCCTGTTACTCAAGGGTTCTATGCTATTATTCCCAACTGATCTTCCCCTTTCCCCACAGATGTTAGTACAAGTGGTAAGAGTTAGTATAAAATTCAAGGCACAATCACCTTTTATTGTACCTGTAGCTACTGTTCATCCATTCTTTGTCATGAATGAACGTACAAAGAAGTGTGAAAGCTGTAACTACAAATCACAAATAGGCGTATAAAATCAGGTGTACTTTGTACAAATCTGATGAATTCTAAAGCAATTATAACTCATTAATCTGTCTTTTTGATACTGTAGAACAATATCTGTGAAAATAAAGATATGAGGGAATTCTTGATTTACAGGCAGGTTGTATTATGCAAATTCATTTGTAAGCCTCTGTTAGAGTCTGAAACTTATTTCTTTGTACAACCTTTGTGATTAATATATTTAGAAAACCAAACCAACCTGTGCAATTCTGCCCAGAGCAAATAGAATTAAATGAAGCACCATGATCATTCTAGATCCTGGCTACTATTTACCCAACTACATCTTTGTAAAACAGCTTCTGGTTTCAAATTTGCAAATTGGAATACTTTAATGTGTTTTTGTTTGTATTATTTTTGCTTTTTTTTCCTTCCACATCTCAAATTCTTCAGAGTTCTCCAGGATTTACATTTGGAAACTCATTCTTTAATAATGTGAACTGAGGACCTTAATCAATATTTAAAAACATCTGTCAAGAAAACAGCAAATAGAAAGCTTTGGCAGAAATATAGGTATCTCAAACTGTAATGACTTCCCTCAGACAAGTTTTTATAGTGAACCAAATTATGAGATTATTTTACTATATCTGCATTTTTTCAAGAAATAAATCCACAGTTCTCCCTGATTTCTCAATATAGTAAAGCATTGTTCTCTCTTCACAAAAACATTGATATGATCGTTATGTTATTGGTAAATATTATCATTATCAAGATTAACATAATAAATCTTGTAAACATGCAAATCTTGATTACATGAAGTTAATAATACTGAAAATCAAATGTATGTTTTTTGTCAGATATAGAAAGCAGTCCTCAAGCTAGTATTATTTATCCAAGCTACATATTTAGATAATTAATAGCACTGGGTTTAAAAGCAGAGTAGTGTAATTTTTCATATGTTTGAATAGTTACATAGAAAGAAATTCACAAGGTCTTGATTTTTCTAAGATACTTTTCTAGTATAGCAGAATATTCTATACTTATACTTTATGGTGCTCAAGAATCTATGCAGATTCCTAGCCCTCATAGATTTTACAATTTATGTTTCATTCATATATACATATATATATATATATATATATATATATATATATATATATATTCCCTCTACTTTCTTATTCTGTTATGTCTCATGCTTTTCTTGGCCTTGTCTTCTGATAAGGTAGACCCATTAAATCATTATGCACAAGCAAAATTCCAGTGTCATCAGTTTCAATTGTCTTATTCAGCAGAGACTCAAAAAAGATGCTCGGGGAGATGGGAACTATTTAAGGCATAGTCTATTTTGTCAGCACAGACTCCAGCAGGCTCCCACTGTGTCCTTGACACTGAGAAGGATGAGGGTTATTGCATTTGTCTCTTCAGATGCTGGATAAAGTTCTTTCTGCATACTGTAAAATGGGATTCAAAAAACATTTTGAGTTTAGAGATAGAGAATAAAAAGGCTAGAGAATGGGTTCTCAGAAATATTCCTATTAGATTATATTATTAGAGTGTAAGAAGTCAAAGGTGTTGCATGACGCTTTATAAACAGTGAAACATTTCCTTTTATACATTTTCTCAAATTTGCATAGAATTGAGACAATAATAAAATGCAAATTCTTCAAAGCGTTATTTGGAAGAGGTGTAGAGAAACATTGCTATATCTATTAGTGAAGGAAAAATTACCCTCATAACAAAATTTCAATCTGTTATTAGGAGTTCTGGTTCTGAGTTAATCATGATCTTAGAGGGTCATGACCTCCCATGACTTTCAAGATAGAAATGTTTTATACCTACTTTTTGTTTGTTTGTTTGTTTTACTTATTAAATAAGTTATTTATTTTTCCCCATATGTGAGTTTGGGAGTGGGTGCATGCCACATGTGGAGAGGAGACACAGGTTTCATTGTGGGAATCTGTTCTCTTTCGTTTCCTGGCCACCCAGACAAATAATCACACAGAAGCTATATTTATTACAACACTACTTGGTCTATTAGCTCAGGCTTCTTATTAACTATGTCTTATCTCTTCAATTAACTGATTTACAAATAATCATATAGAAGCTATATTTATTACAGCACTACTTGGTCTATTAGCTCAGGCTTCTTATTAAGTAAGTCTTATCTCTTCAATTAACTCATTTCTATTAATCTGTTTGTTACCAAGAGACTGTGGCTTACCAGGTAAGGTTCTGTCTGACTTCTTCCTCCTTCGGCAGCTATGTGGCATCTCCCTGAGTCTGCCTACTCTCTTATAATCTTTTCCATCTTGGCTATATTCTGCTAAATCATTGGACCAAACAGTTTATTCATCAACCAATAAAAGCAACACATAATCAGAAGGACATTCTACTGCCATTTTGTAAACAGAGACTGCACTTTTATTTCCCAGCTAGCAAGACCCGAATAATCACACAGAAACATTAATTATGACACTGTTTGGCTTATTAGCTTAGGCTTTTTATTAACTAATTAATGCTTACATGTTAAATTAACCCATTTCTATTATTACCATGAGGCTGTGTCTTACTGGGCGAAGTTCCCGTATCTGTCCCATTTGGCAGTTACATGGCGACTCTCTGACTCTGCCTACTCTCTCTATATATCTCTTCCAGCCTGGCTACATGCTGCTAAGCCATTGGCCCAAACGACTTTATTCATCAACCAATAAAAGCAACACATATGCAAAAAGACATCCCACATCACTCTACTTATAAAACATCAATAATGATATTGAGTAGTACTTATGTACTGTTCTGAAAAAGAACAGTATTGATTTTCAGTATAGATGTAATGGCTTGAATACTCTCACAAAAATTTCAAGAGAACAGACACAAGAAAAGAAGAGAGCAAACTACAGATAAAACATGAAAGTTTGAGAACTATTAAAAATTAACATGTGTATTAATATTTTTCAATCATGTGTAATGGTCTCAGATCATTAGAAGATGTTTGAAGAATGGTTCCATCTGATTTATCATTTCTTTTTCAAAAAATTGAAAGAGTGCTTGGATAAGATTTGTCTACTCATTACAAGATTATAATTGTGATATTGTATTGAATCGTTGACCTGAAAGTTTAATTCTATACATAACTGACACTTCATTCTCATTAACCATTAATTTTGTATTCTTTTTCCAGATCTTTGAATCACCATTTGTATTTGCATTTTCATGTGTTTTATTTTCATAACCATATGTATATATATAGTATTTAAAATCATATATGTATATAGATATATGCATATATATAAGCATGCTGCACATGTTTTTGCATTATTGTCTTATTTTGCTTACCATAACATTCTCATTTTTATGCTGTTATGTACAGCAAAAATTCATTTTGGGGGCCAGATTATTCTATGATACTATGCATATTCCTCACTTTAACTATTCTGATCTAAAAGCCAGTATCCTTCCCAATTACGGCCTGGTAAATTGGAACTGTAAAGCACAATAAAAAAAATCTTCTTATGATTTAAAAAAATAAATTACATTTATTTGCCATTGTGTGTGTCTGTGTGGGCTATAGCACACATACAATGTCAGAGAACATATTGGGGGAGTTATTTCCTCTTTCTACCATGCAGAGTTCTGGATTTGAACACAGGTCATCAGAATTGGCAGGAAGTGCTCAGATACACTGACTTTTCTTTTCACAAATGTATTTTAGAGATTTCTTTATTGTGAGTGAGGCTAACCTATCCACTATAATAGATGGTATCACATGGATTTGCTTTTATTCTCACTAATGATTAGTGATAGCAGAACATATATTTTTATATCAGTTGCCATATTATATATTCTTTGAAAAGGTTATATTCAATATTCATATACAGTGGATAACACAGTGCCCATATTAATATGGGCTTCATTGATTGGTTTCAGTGGGAAAAGAATAAACAATATTAAGAAAGAAAAAATACCAGATAACTTGAGTCTAGAAGGGAAATATATTTGGGAGGGCCCCAGAGGGACCGCAGGGAGTAAAGAGTTGTATAAAGGTTACGCTGTATTGTACTTATCAGTGACATTTTTAAGGAAAGAAGGTTATCTAAAAGTGCATATTCAAGTTCTTGGCCCCTTGATTTGTTTCAAGAAATTTGTAAGTGTGCTACTGAATTATAAGAGTTTCTAGTCAGGCAGTGGTGGTACACACCTTTAATCCCAGAACTCAGAAGGCGGAGGCAGTCTGATCTCTGTGAGTTTGCGGCTAGCCTGGTCTACAAAAGCTTGTTCCAAGGCAGGTACCAAAGCTACACTGAGAAACCCTACTTCGAAAAACAAAAACAACAACAACAAAAGAGTTTCTAATATACTTTGGGAAGTAGTCCTTATGATATTTATGTTTTAAAATATTTTCTTCATGTCCACAGGGCCTGTTTTCACTCTGTGAGTCATTCCTTCATATGCAGATTTTACATAGGCTATGCTTCTGCTTGTCTAATTTTTGTTTTCTTGTTTTGATATTGGTGTCATATCAAGGAAATCTTTACCAAAATAATAGCTAAACTTTTCCCTTGACATTTTTTTTCTGGTTTACTTATAATATGTCATTTCAAGTGCAATGTGTTATCTTCATTTTCTATTTAGTTGAATGGTAATTAGCTTTTATATTTACTCTATACTTTTTTTACTTGATTACAGCCTGTTTTCTAATCGAGTTTTAGTAATGGTTTGATATATTTTCAGAAGGAAGAACAAGCTTAATCCCTGTAGAGCTATGTATTTGTGCATATCCAGTATTATCTAACTAGAATGTATTCTGAAACTTAAAATTGATTCTCTACTTATTAATTAATTAGAAAATGTGATGTTTCTCTTTACATGATAAGTGTGGCTCAAATAAAGCTATGTTGCCATAAATCTTTTAATAACTATTAAAATTCTATTTTTATTCTGTTTTCAAAATATTTTCAAATGTTTATTTATAATATTTAAAATTCATATATATACATATATTTAAATGTAAATAATATATTTACATGTGGCTATGTGCATATGAGTTCTGGAGCACTTGGAGCCTAGAGGTGTTGGATCCTCTGAACATGTAATTACAGACTACTGTTTAGAGACTACTACATGGTTGCTGGGAATCAAACTCAGATCCTCTAGAAGTACATCAAGTCCTGAGCCACTTCTCTTGCCTACCTTTTATGAACAATTAAGAAAGAAGAAAGTACTATCATTTTCTCATATGTGAGTAAATATAAAGATGAAGAATTCCTGGTTATTGACATGAAAATTAGTAAGTGTGACATAATTCCCAAGTTGAGAAGCTGAGTAAAATTCCTATTTGATTTCTGTCGATATGAGGAGCGAGTATTCAGAAAAATTGCACCCAAAGCATAATTTAACTGATGTGTGCCACACATAAAGAACACAAATATTAAGTATGAAACTGATGAAATTTTAATTGGTGACTCATATTCTTTTCCCCTAGATGAACAAACAGAATTACACCAGAATATTGTGTAATGGCTCTGGATATCTGTGTCTATCATCCAACATAGTAAGCAGGCTCTACCTCCACAGACTAATTAAGCAATATTTTTGCTGCAAAAATATTGAATTTTCACTGTAAACTATTCTTTACATCTTTTAATTTCACATTACTTTTGAGTGAGTTGTGTATTATAGTAAATATGATTGCTTCATTATCACTGCTCCAGATACTACTCTCTTATTTAAAGTTATAAATATTGAAGTCCCAAACATATGCATAGAATATGTCTCTGTATATAGAAATTTGGATATAATAATGTAATCATAAGTCATGTGAATAACTGTAATTGTTACATATGACAAAATAATTTTCAAATGCAAACTCTTTTTTTCCAAAATCAATAAGCCAAACTTAAAAGATATGCAGAAAATTTAGGTTGCAGATCTCCTAATCTGGCATTTTTATTTTGGTATCCTTCTACTCACCAATAACCCAGATTCCCATACTGAGCAGCATTCTGTGATGTGAGCAAACCACTGTTGGTTAACTATACCTTGGAAAGGACACATGATCTATGTCCACATCCAGGCTATAACTAATAACTCTGTCATCAACAGTTGTGTACAGGTATTGGTGGAAACATAAGTTTTCATTTCTCTGGGATCAGTGCCCAGCAGTGCAATTGCTGGGTCATTTGGAAGGGCTGCAAGGTTCAGAACTCTGTCGTTTTTAAGTCCAGAGCACCTTGCTCTTTAAGTCTCGGTATTTCAGAACAAAGACAAATTATAGTATGTCTGATGCTTTACTGAGGAAAGCTACTCTTTAAAAAAATTATGGCTCAACACAAGATCCAGCTCAGCTTCTGGCTTCTTTCCAAACACTGAAATCAGACTTCCTAGAAGACTTCTAGGTTTTGAGATATCACATAAAAAAATCTATCCATTGCAGTTCCAAACGCACGCACGCACGCACACACACACACACACACGCAAACTTACACACGAAAAAAATTGCTTCTACCACCACCACTACAGTATCAGGTTTCCACTGGATATAGCCTACAATTCCAGGCCACATAATCCTACCTAGCAGTGATAGTAATCTAGGTTTATGCAGAAATATTTTCAAAACAGATTATTGCTTATGTTCTCTTCACAGAAGAAAATTACGTAGATGACTCAGGTACAGAGTACACTCTCAGAAATGACAAAATGATCTCTGAAAAAAAGCAGAAAATTCATCTTCAGGAATCTGAGGACTTAAAGACTAACCTCATCATTCTTCCCAAACCCTTAAGAAATTCTCCAGGCAAGTGTGACACAGTGATAGATGACCCTTTGTTGTTCACTAATATTGGACAAGTCTGAGAGAAGATAGAAATGTTCCAGGGTCAAATGTTGCTAACGTTCAAGCCTCCAAATGCTATAAAAACAGTTGTGAAGATAAATGAGGATTAGCTTGGGAAAAAAGGGGTAGGGTAACAAAAACAATGTCAATCACGGTTTTCTTCAGCACACAATGCATATAGTTCTAAGGTTTCTTGAAAATAAATGACATCTTCATAGAGAGCAACAATAATTTAACATTATGGAACCATGAGAACATGTGCATATTTTTCAATTAAAGCAGGTTTCAAATTTCAAATTTTTCCAGTCATGTGTAAAAATCACATGTCTTACACATTGTCATTCACCATGACCTTATTTTAAACGTGTACTTATTATTCTACATATCATGAAATAATTATAATCCTTAGTGAATATCATTAGAAATACATTTATCATAAGAGATAAGGTATAGCATATCCACATCCAGAAATACAATCAATAAAATTATTTATTTAGAATACATATATACTTTTAAAATTGGAAGCTAAACAAAATGATAGTATATAAAGCTATCACAATAAGGTCAAGACTGCTAAATTTACTGCCGGGAAATACAGTGAAATATATTTGCTTGTTACTATTTTCCTTCCTTTTGCAATAGAAGGTCTTCAAAATAAAGGAATGAGCATAAAGTGTGGAGTATAAAGAGGCTAACTTTATTAACACTAGAGTCACCTCTATCTCTTTGAACAGTATTATCGCAGGCTGCAGAGAATTGATCTGAGTCAGGCAAGCACCAACATTCATTAAAAATGGTAGTAGCTTCAATAAGTCTTCCTTATACCAATAATTTGCCTTAGGGTCTACTGCTCAGTGAAAACAAATGAAGAATGTGCCATTGTAGCAGTTTCTTTTCATGTTTTCCACATGCCTGAAATGCTATAAATTTTGTGATTTATCAAGGATTATTTTAAACTGCTTATTTTTAGGGGTTGGAATATATATATTATATAAAAATAGAAGTATACAATATACTTGTAGTTCTATGTATAGTTCTATCTTTATATACTCTGACTGTATCCTATATGTGTATTCCTATACACATATATTAATGCAGCTGCCAGATCTCATTTGACAATTTTCTAACTTGGTGGATGTAACAAAAACTTATGTATGTTGAAGCACAGAGACTAAGCATCTGTAGATTGCCCTCTACATGTATAACACTTGTTCCACATCCTTCTTCACCTAAGCTTAAGGACCACTCTGGAGGTGTGAGGAAAGTGTAAGAGGAAGTGGCCAGGGTGGACTTGGAGGAAACAGACCCTTTTGAATAGTACCTGGTAGTTGTACTCTTGAGCATTAGGATCTGTGGTTGCATGCAGAAGACTTTCACAGGGGAAGCCAGTGAAAATCCCAGGATTAGTGGGAAGTACTCAAGAACCCCGCCCCTGACATGGGATTTGTTGATAGCTGATGGTTTCTGTGGGGAAAAGAAGCAGTTTCCTTTAAGGTCGTGAGCTCTGAAAGGCTGAGTGTGCTCCCGTAGCTGGCCACACACATTTGATTCCAAATTGGAATCTGGATTTAGTGCGTTATAAAACCAAAGCGGATATAAAATGAGAAGGCAACAGCTTTGTGAATCTAGAAGGAACTGGGATGGAGTGTGGTATGAACATGATCAAAATTGCATTGTATACATATGTAAAAGTCTCAAGGAACTAATACAAAATATCATGTTAAGTAAAAAAAATTATGCTGAAATAAACCATAGACTTGAAAGATATGTACTGTCTTGTCATGAAAATATTTAAATATGTAAAAATAATACTTTTAGAGAAACATCTAATGAATATGAACAGGGGAAAATAGTTAATTGAGTGATAAAATATAAATTTATATAATAAATGTATGATGTGGTATAACTAAATACTATAATAAAGTGGTGGGTAGGTAGAGAGATAGATAAGTAGATAGATAGATAGATAGATAGATAGATAGATAGATGACAAAGAAGGGAAGGATTCAGTGTTGTCATCACCATAAATTCAAAAATTGCCATGCTTTCAAAACAATATGGTTGTTTGTAGCAATAATGTTTTTAAAATACTTAAAGTACAACATAAAAAATAAATATTGTGTGTTTTTCAAAAAATAATAAAAATATTATAAAAATTAACATATATTAATAGTATTTGTAGCCAAATATATATGTAACAGTAATTTCACTAAATGAAGAATATTCAAATAAGATGTTTGATGAAATAAGTACAGTATTTCCTTAGAAATAAAGATGTTAAATCTGCAGGTTACTGAGACTCAAAATAATCCTTAGAATTTTTCCCGTACAAAAAATGAAACTGAATTTAAAGACTACCAAAGAAAAAATATTATTGAAGTTATTGTTGAATACTCACATAAACTATTCAAAAGAATCCACTCATAAGAACAAAGATTGATTTTTATTAAATTTTATACTATCTGTACAGCATGCTTATTGATTTTTGCAGCAGACTAGCTAAAAAATACAAATTTAAAGTTAAAAATATCGCTGATGTCTATATCACAAACATTAGCTACTTATAAAGAAATACAAAGAGTTAGTTTTTATTGGAAGCTTCTCGTATTGCTCCTGGATAGAAAAACGTATGTGAGTAGCAAATGGTTTATTTTTATTAATTTCATAAACAGCTAAAATAAGGTATGCAGATACCTGGCGCCAACATGGTAACTATTTTATAATAAATATGTAAGCAACAAATACTAATTCATTTCTGAGCCAAGATTTTTATTCTTTCACAAAATAAATTTGGTACTCTTAAAAAGATATGATGTTATATGATGGATTAACCACCTTGTATAAAGGAATCATAATCTATACAAATCTGATTTTCTTTATGAAAACTATCATCTGGATAACATTAACTTCTTGGGGTGAGCTTTTATTGCAATAAGTGTTCTCAACAACCTTCCAAACGCAAGGTTTTCAGTACACCTGTCTCTAGTCAAGGTGAATTAAGTCGAGAACAACGAACAACCCACTTGTCCAGATCCAGAGAAGCTGGATGGAGAAGGTCTGGTTCAGAATCTAGGAGTGAGATGTATTTCCATAACCAAAAAGGCACAATTCTGAAATATTCTGTGGTTATATGTAATATGTTAGAGAACAAAAATTTGGTCAAACTGCATTTACAGCTCTACAGTGATATTTTGCTATTTTATTTAATCTCCTATTTCATCTTTGCCAAAATAGCATAAAATGCATCATGTCTTGATATTCCTAAATATTATTCATCATTAGTTAATAAATTATAATGTATGATTTCTTTTATCAATAGTCACTTAATTTTCAGAATTTTTTAAAGGCTAAAATGGAATACTTTGATCATATGGATTTGAATTTTTACAAACCTTTAGGAAAGTGATATGGTCAAAACCGAGTTTTTAAGAAATATAAAATCTTAGAATGTTAAAAGTTATTAGGAAAAGTAACCTCCTTTTGTAGGGTAAGAAGGGTCCTGGGGAGATAGCTCAGTAGATAAATATTTGCTTTCTAAATACAAGGAACTTAGTTCAAGTCCTCATACCGTCTAACAACAAGGCTTATAAATCCAGCACTGTGTGGGCAGAGACAAAAAAATACTAGAGACTTGTCGGCCAGTCAACCTAGAAAAAATGGTGAGCTTCAGAATCAAAGGCTTTGTTTTAAGCAACACAGAGAGTGATGAAGATATGCCGACACCCAATGTCAACCTCTGGCTTCCACACACACTGGCACAGATGAATGCAGACACACAAAGGCATACAACACAGCTGTGCACACACCACACACAGAGACATACACTACATAGACACACTCATACAGCAGCCCACACTACACACGGAGATAAATATAAACACACAACAACCGTATCAGTGAGTTATCTCAGTGGGTAAAAACTTTTGCTGCCTAGCTTGGTAACTTGAGTTCAATCCCTAGAAGCCATATGGTAGAAAAAGAAAAAATAGAGCCCCCTCCCAAATTGTAATGTGATCCCTATACATGATCCATAGAAAAACACTTCTGCCATGCACAATAAGTTAAAAATATATAAATAAATAGAAGTAAAAAAGTATATAAGGTCATTCATACAAACACTATCATTAAAAGACCTTTTTATTTATGCATTTGACATCTCCCCCTACATATATGTATATTTACCATGTGTTTTCTCAGTGCCCATGAGTCCCATAGGAGCATCAGATCTCCTAGAATTAGAATTGCAAACAATTGTGGGCTACCATGTGTGCTGGAGAAGAGATCCATCTCCCGTGTAAGAAATGCAAGTGCTTTTAATCACCGAGTAGCTTCTCCAGCCCTTGGACACTTTGAGTGAAAAATGTCCGCCCGCCCCCGAACTCATGTTTTCAAGCAGTTGGTGCTGCAACTTGGAGAGATTATGGACAATTAGGACATAAGACTTATTAGAGGAAATACATATTTCTGGGGGGGTGTTGAGATTTGAGAATGTATAGATTTCACCCATTTCCAGTTTGCTCTCTGCTTCTTGCCCACGGATGTATATAGCTGTCAGGATCTCTGTCGGCCTGCTGCCATGATACCTGCATGCATTCATTATTGACTATCCCTCTAGAACCATAAGACAAGAATCTACTGCTTTTCTTCTGTAAGTTACTTTTGTTCACACTCAAAATATTATGAAACATTTTTATTGCTACTTCGAAAACTATATAGCTGGATTTTCATATAGATTTTTCAATTTTGATCTTTTTTCATTTTTATAATTTATATATTAAGAATAATGAGGCAAACTATCATTTTCTCCTTTGATGATGGTTTTAAATAATGTAACTTTTTTATAGAACTTTTATTAGTATGAAACTAAATGATCTGTTTCAAGTCAACAGGAGAACTTACCCCCAGAGGAATATTCTATTGTGTTTGGCAGGATTCCTCGATTTCCGCACAGATCTAACCTCCTTGAGGATTGTCTAGCTTTCCATTTAGTGTTCTCATCTCTTTGCATTCAGCAAGCTTAAGCTCACCTCAGAGATCCAACTGCCTGAATTTTCAAAGCTTGAGTGAGTATAATTCTGTTAACAGTCCTTTCCAGCAGTGGGTGATCTCAAGTCAAGCAGCTTGATGAGGAATTGGCTTTCAGATGTTTTAGCAGACTACAGGTTCCCAAAGTAGCGGTGATTTCAGCTTCCCCTAGCCTGTCAGCTGAAAGTATAAGGAAACGATGTGCTATTTGTGGAGCTCTCCATAAAAGGTGTAAAGATTATACACTTAGGCATATTGACTTGACAACCCCTGCTTTACCTTGCATAAAAATAATCACACATTGAGAAAAAAAAACACTTTAGGGACCAGAAAACACGTAGAACAAATGTTGTTCCTTAAGTTATGTTTCAAAAAGCCAAATGAAATTTAAACAAAGATGCCACATATAGTAGCTGAAAATTACATAATAATGTGACATAACATAAAGCATTGATGTTAGTTTAATATTTAAAAAAAATAAGTATTTTTCTCCAGTAAACCCCATTCTATTCTTATGTACTCATAAGCTGAAATATCTTTTTGCATTTAAGAAACAGCTCAACAAGAATATATATTTGAAACTAAAACAGAAGAGTAAACCTTTTCAATTTTTTTCTCGTCTCAAGTTTATAAGAAATTTTAAACCACAGTTGATGTCAAAAATACAATTGTTATATTTAAGATATAGCACTGAATACACAAAACATAATCTTTCAATCACTGAAAATTTTGAAAGACACAAAATAACCAGTTCCAAAGCCATACTGAATAATAAATGGATTTTCTCACAAACTCAGACCCCTGTTCTCATTGTAGTTATTACATTTATATGACTATGGAATAAGAAACAACCTTGAAATTTTTGTATTAGATAGAAAGAAATAGAATTCTTTTTCATATTAATCATTTGAAATGATACAAACCTATAATCAGTAACCAAATCAGAAATGTTTAAATGAAATCCTGTAAGATAGCATCATTTGATAGTCATTGTGTTGGAATTGTATACCTGTGATTTATTTTTAGGGCATCAACTACTTGTTTTCTGTGTTTTTTAAGGTGCATTTAACTTCATGTTAATGGGTAGTGGGGCTTTCACAGTTTCTTGTCAAACTTATTTTCATGACTCTAGTCCACCAATTTAATATAAGTTTTCAAATCTTAGAACACAACCCTGAAAATCATGCAAACAGTTTTAAGTATATTTTTCAAACCATGTCAAGTTCTTATCTGCAGGGGGAGGGGGTTGATTGCTGTTTAATTTTATCTTATGTCATCTGAGAGTGTCTTTGACAGTTTTATTTATTTTTTTATTAAAAGGTTACATGTTCCTAAAAAGTCAAAGCATGTGTTTCTATTAAAAGGGCTAAATGCAGAAAATACTAATACTACTGTCAGTACTCTGGCTACACAAATAATTAAGATTTATATATATATATATATATATATATATATATATATATATATATATATATAAAGTTTATCCTATAACTTCACACCAATAAGAACTTAAAGCAACATTATCCCTCTACTCAGACTATTTTGTTGTAAAAATAATGAGATACAGTTTCAAAAAGAACAAAAACTATAGGAAATTGTTAGCAACATTATGCTTTTGTGTATGAAATATTTTTCTCAAAGCTAAATAAATGAATTGATATTTTAAGACTTATATAGAGTGACGTGGCACACAAGTGTTTTTGATCACATAGGTGTTTATACACCTACCTCTGCTTGCCAGGGTGAAATCTATTGTGACTTTAATATCACAGAGAATAAGCGTGTATGAAACGTAGCATTCATCAGGAAGGGAACGAGAGAAGACTAAAAGCGATTCAGAGGGCATGTGAAGAAAAGTCAGATATGATTTTTATATGACTACTGAGTCTAACCAGACTAGTGTGATCAGAAGATGTGATGCCAGATTTGTTCAGATTAGAACTTTTCGTAGTTGGCCTGACCTTTAAAAAAGCTTTAGACTACAACTTGTACATTGACCTTTAATCAATAATAAATAAAGCATAAAATGATGTGGTATTTATTTCTCTACATATTTAGATAACCTTCAGCTAGTGTATGAAGAAAAGGCACTGAGTGGACATTCTGTTTCCTCTTCAGAGTATTTTTAAAGGCTATCCATGCTGCCTTCATCCACACACAGCCCTTCTACAATATTACTGTCTATTTTGTGGCACCATTTAATAAACTCTTTCCCCTCTCCTTCTGGCAGAGTTAACACTTCCCTAGAGAGATGTAAGTAATTAAGTGTGTGAATTCAAAGGGGCTCCCTGCAGGGCTATAGGCATCATGCTAAGCAAGAGTAAATAGAAATTGTTTGAGATGTCAACAATTAGAGCAGAGTCAATAAGAGTAAGATTAGCAATAGATAAGCCACTAACACCCACCCCAGATTCTTTTTGAGAGTAAATGGCATCTTTATCTTTATAAGGAAGATTTTTCGTGATTCTCTGTGAGCATGCAAAAGTTTCCAACATATTCTTCAACCTAATTTTAGATATTTTGGGTGTTACATTAAAATCCCTTCATGTTTTGAACAGATATAATTAAATGCTATTTAATGTGACCTTCAAAATGAGACGCTTCAGTAATTTACTGTAGCTCATTGCGCAATGCCAAGTCCAGAGCAGTGATTACACCAAATTGATCTCTTGACATTATTCCCTGCACTTCATTTTCAAAGTAGTTCGTCTTGTACACATGCATATCAACCAAAACTATTGCAAATCAGGGGAGCTCTTTACAAAACTGTCAGATAAATCCATCCTTCTTTAATGCTTAATTCACTTGAAATTTGAATCCTATAGATTTGATGGTAATCTAAATGAGTATAATTACTCCTCATTTTAGGTCTTCTAAAAATGATTCTTCTTGTTTTAAATTACTCAATTTGCATTCACCTTAGTATGTGTGAATGGCATTTGTTGTTCAGAAGCCCAATTTAAACAGAATCCAATTTAATAAATTTTAGTGTCTGATACAGCCACGACTCCTAGGTGGAGCTTTGACATTTCTTGCAACCTCAGAGTTACTTCATTTCTCTTTTCCACCTAATTGTATTTAAATATGTTCTTCATGGGCTCGCTTAGAAGATGCAAAAGAAAATAGAATATATATATATATATATATATATATATATAAGGGTTAACCTTAAAATGAGAATTAGTGAGATCAAATTCGTACAACCGTGCCTTAGCTCATGGTACATTAGGAAAATATAGTTGACTATTTAAATATATGAACTCTTAGTCATTTAATGTGTCTCCAAAACCATTCAAGAGAGCTCAGTATC
The DNA here is from genome assembly GCF_950005125.1 of Chionomys nivalis. NCBI lineage: Eukaryota > Metazoa > Chordata > Mammalia > Rodentia > Cricetidae > Chionomys > Chionomys nivalis. The sequence goes on along the minus strand of NC_080100.1, from coordinate 13,269,836 downwards.
ATATAAATTCTATTCTTTCACTCATCCAGTTGAGACATATGTCTCCAGAAAACACTTCACTAGCACTTCTGAAAGATATTATTCATTTTGTAAGCTATAAGTAGGCAGGCATAAAATGAAACACTGAAAAGAAGCCATGGTGTAATAATTTAAAATCATTAGATTCAACCTGGGGAAAAAAAAATCTGTGTTTGACTTTTACAGTAACCTCATCAAACAAATCAAATGTATGCATTAATAGCTTTAAATCTTCTCAATTTCTCTGTATTGCAGCTTAGTGCTTTAGTATTTCCATGTTTTCCTAATGACGCCCATGTTTACTAAAACTAAAACATCATTTGCTGCATTTCAGTTACTGTTTATATATGTTCTTTTCATTAGCCCCATAATAACCCCAGTTACATATTTATGTTTACTTCATATCCATGAAAGTAATTAAGAACACATTTCTGGAAATTTAACCAGTACTATATGTAATAAATGTCACAACCAAGTGTTAAACAGCATATTCAATGTTTGCTCCACTTCCCAGTCATTTTCACATTGCTTCACAAATAAAAAAAAAATTACTAAGCTCAGTTTGTGTTCAAAGTGTCAACTCTGGCTTTATAAAACAATCAGCAGTCACTTTGTAGGCTGTTATGTCCCTTGCTATATCCTTAGATCGTAACACAAATTTTCTATTCACTTAGAGTATTCTTATCACCCTTTCGATCTCATTTTTTACAACATCACACTTCCTTCTGCTACTTAATCCTTCTTAGATTAAATCACCGACTATATTGAGCAAATTACTTTTAATTAAAAAAATAGAGCAGAATAGCATCTGTCTTTGCAAGTGTTCTATTGTTGTGAAGAGACATCATGACCATGGCAACTCCTAGAAAGGAAAATGTTTAACTGGAGCTTGCTTACAGTTTCAGAGGTTTAGTCAATTATTCTTAAAGAGGGGAGCATAGCAGAACACAGGAAGACAGGGGAGCTGAGAGTTCAGTGCCCAGATATTTGAGTAGAAATAAGAGAGAGACATTAGGCCTGGTTTGAGCTTTTGATACCCCCGTAAGTCCATCCCCACTGACTCCCTTCCTCCAGCAAGGGCACATTTTCTCCAACAAGGCTCTGCCTGGTAGTGCCACACCCTGGCGGACTATAATTCAAATAGGCTTATGGATACCCATTCTTATTGAAACCACCACACCATGGTCTTTTGTGAATATGTAAAGAGTGTTAAAACTTTGTTTAAGCGAACTGAAAAAGTAAAGAAAACAGAGAAAATACAGATAGTGGAAGGGGATTCTAAAAGAGAGAAAAAACACTGAAATGCCTTGTCTAGAGATTTATAGGGTTGTGACAGATGTGGGACAGAGGTTAATATAATTTCATTGGGAATAGTTGGTTCCGGGAGTATCAAATGTTGAGCCAAAGGAAAGCATGCATGCCCTAAGGTTTTTCCCTGTCCAAATCAAAGCGCTACTGATGAACTCACTGCTCATATACTGCCTACCCATTTAGGGGTGACTGAAGCTCCCTTCAGCCTATCACTGACTCTGTCATTGGTACTTATTGTTCTTGCCTCTTAATCACTGAGTCAGTATTACCGCTCTCCCACCTTGTAGGCATCTCTAGTGCTATTAATTATAATGAGCTGCATTACTTTCCAGAGCTACCGAGAAGCTACATTTGACCCTAGTTAACACCTTTCCCATGGGATGGTCTCGAGTCTTTCCTGAAGTAGATGCAGAAATATTCTTACTGGAAGCCATTTTCACCTACAGTCTAGTCCAAAAATATAAAACAAAAACAAAAACAGAAAATAGAAATCAAAAAACAAACTTCATAAAAAGTAATAAAATACAAAAAATATAATAACAGTACTGCCTTCTGTATGTTCTTTAAGACAGCAGTTCTTATCATTTCTAAGGCTGAGAATCTTTAATAGAGTTCCTCATGACCCCTACCTTAATATTATTTCATTGCTACTTCATAACTGCAATTTTGTGAATGTTATTATGAATGCAGTAGAGATATGTGACCCTCCTCCCAAAGGGGATTGCGTCCCACAGGTTGAGAAACACAACTTTAAAACTTCAGAGAGGTGGGGTAGTTGGCCTGCTGTTACTGTCCCAGCACTCTGTCCCTCCTTTTATCTGGTCAGCTGGTTATCTCACTCCCCACTAAAAGCCTTTCATTTACCTTCTTCATTGTTCCAGCCTTTACATTTCAGCTTCTGATTTTCCCTTTGACCTATGTCTAATTTTCATTATAAAATATGTGAGAAACTTGAAGTTTTCATCATGGGCTCTTTCCCCTCAAAACCTACTGAGAATCAACTCCAGTACTTTCTACATAGCCATATATTATGGTGCTGATTGGGACCTGAATCACAAAAATTTCAACAGATTCTTAGTTTGAAGTCATTGTTTCTTTGTTCATAACATTTCTTCAAACAAGGCTTTGTTGTTTATATTTGAGATTTTAATTTTATTACAGTATTTCCCCTTCCTTTTCCTCCCTCCAAACTCTCCAGTATCTCCCTCCTGCTCTCCTACAAATTCATGACCTCACTTTTCATTAAATGCTATTGCATGTATATATTCCTAAATATAATCATGATCTGCTGTGTGCTTTTAGTATTATTGTATGTATATTTTCAGGGTTGATTGTTTATACTGACCAATCAGTTGGTGTGTACTTCTCGCATTCCAAACTCTATTTAGTTGACTATAGTTTTCTATGTCATGTTAAGGCCTCATGATCTTTTCCCATCTACTTTGGCATGTTCTCTGCTACATTCTTGTTCAGTTAAGTTTTGGGAAGGCATGCTAGTAAGACTTTATGGGTATAACACAGTCTCAACACAAACTCCCCAATCCTCTGGCTCTTACAGTCTACTTGTCCACTCTTCTTCAATGTCTGCTGAGCCATAGGTGCAGGAGTGTTTTGTAGATGTGTCTACTGGACTGGGCTCCACAGCCCTGCAAATTGATCTTGTTTTTCTGTAGTGACCTCTATCTGTTGCAAGTAAAAGTTTTTATGAAGAGTGACAAAAACCTCCACTCATCATTAAGTTGGAGCCTGGAGGAGGGAATGAGAAGTCTGGGTAAGGGCTTGGGGTGTGAGGTGATGCTGCAGGTCCTTCCTATGAGTGCCTGAAAATAAGGCAGGACCTAACAGAAGCCAAAAGATTCTTATTTACTTTCAAAAATTAAATTGGCCATGTTTGTTGACTGCATTCACACATCATAAATTTTAACAATTATGAAAACATTAAAAGTGTAATATATAATCATAAAAATTTTAATTGGCATTAATGTTAACTAGTCTTCCCACAAGGACTGAGTCTACTCTTATTTGTATTCTCATATGTTATCTCTATTTCCCTTTTTATTCTCTGAGAAACACTGCCTGCTGAGCTGTTCTAGAGCTAGACTTGAGTGTGAATGCACAATACCCTTTAAAAAGGTGTATTGACATTTTTCCTGATGTACATTTATACAGGCTATAAGAGGGCAATGCTTTCTACAGTACTGCACTTATAGATGGTTCTGCAATGCCATGTGGGCTTTGAAAATTTCACCAAGGTCCTCCTTCAGAGCAACCAGTGCTTTTAACCCTCCAGCCATCTCTACAATTCTAAAATACTTATTTTTGATTGTTTTCATAGACAATCCAATTTTTTGACACATTGTAAGACTTCATATTTTAATTTCAGTAAAATCTGTTTTCCTTTCTCTTGTTGGACTTCACAATACAGTTTGTGTTTATAAACAAAATTCGCAGGCTCCATTATTTTGATCTCTAGGTAAACATCAATAGACAGTCACAGAGAAAACTCATTATTGTTGGGGCGGCAGCACAAACAGCCCCTGCTTCCAGAAGACTCTGTGATTAAGGGCTTCTGATCATCAGTGTCAGTCAGCAGGTCATCTGCCTTATATATCATCTAAATGACTGCAAGTTATGATTACTTCAACAAGATTTAAGAGCCTAGAATATGACGAAAGGGTTCCCTTTCAAGGCTCTAATTCAGACTTGAGTTGGAAGGAAACTGGAAGGCATACTTGACAAACAGCACAGTTTTAGTTTACTTAAAATCAGAGATTACTTGGAAGCCATGGGAATTTTGATTACTGTCCTTATTCAAAAGTAAGTCTATAATTCTCTTGTGTGTTTGTCCAGATAGATCAAAGGCTCAAATGTCTTCAGCAAAGTACCTGTAAATGGGAAAATTAGAGGCAAAAAGTTTGAGAGTCTTTTATATGTAACACATGAAAGTCATAATTTTCTATTTCAGTTATGTATATTCATTAAGAACTCAGTGGTTACAGTCAAATCTACAAGAAGGAGGAAGTCTTGTAACAGTTGGATCATTGTGATGGAAAGGAGAAATTCTAAGAGACACTGTCCCTGTGTTGCTATATTTATGGAAGAAAAATAAGCTTGACAAAAAGGTTTAGATTTTGATGAAATTTGCCAGCCTACATAAAGAATATTAGTTCAGGTGAGAGAAAAGGTTCTCACTCTAACAATTTGAAAAATATCTAATTGCATGTAGGCTATACATAGTTCACAAAGAAAGAGTCATGTGTTTATCTATGTTAATGTAAATAAATAAAAACCTCTCTCCATGTAGTGAAAGGAATACTTTTTATGGATAATTTGGGTTCCCCAATTACATAAAGGCCAAAATTGAAAGTAAAACTTCTTTTTGAGACCTTTTCATTCATTTGGACCTCGTTAAAGAGTTCATTAAACACTGGTGTGTGGAAATTCGAATCCCTTGATTGACCTCTCAATAGTTATGTATTAAGCATCTGTCCTTTGAGAGTCAGTGAAATTTAATGAGGATTCAAAAGTAAGTAAAACAGATTACAGTTGGTTAGAATGAGTAATAAATGCTGCTTCAAATGGACAGAATTACTATCACCTTTGAACTCATTAAACACGCAAGAATTCAAGAGATTTATTTATAAAACCCTTCGTATTTTGGGGCAAGCAAAGCTGATGATCACATGAATAAGGATAATGGCTAGGAGCAGGTACAAGTGCCCCTACGATTATCCTCCCATGAGCATTGTTTATAATACAATAACAATATTTTAATATGTTAGAAATTTACCACAGCAATTTTTATTTTGTTTACTTCCACTGTTGCTATGGCACAATGGTCTTATACCCTATAAAGTTTTGTCAGTTGTTCTGGTTTCATAAAATGCTGATTGGTCAGTAGCCAGGCAGGGAGTAAAGGTGGAGCAACCAGAACAGGTGAATTTTGGGAAGAGAAAAGGCTCCGTCTGCAGTCCTCATAGAGGAAGCCAGACACAGAAGAAGCAAGATGAGAATGCTTCACTTATCAAAGGTCCCAAGCCATGTGGCCTACACAGACAAGAATTATGGATTAATGTAAGTTGTAAGAGTTAATAAGAAGCCTGAGCTAATAGGCCAACCATTTTATAATTAATGTAGACCTCTGTGTGTTTCTTTGGGACTGCATGGCTGTAGGAAAGGTGGGACAGAAACCTCTGTTAGCATATTGTATTCAATAATTTTTGCAAATACCAGTATCCCTCCCATGAATAAATCACCGTTAAGTAGGTCTTGTGGATATTTAATAAAAAATTAATAAATTAAAAATGTAGTAAAGAATGAATGAGTTAAACACTATTTTCTTTCTTTTTATGTGTATTATATATTTATTTTAGCCCAAAGTGAATTAGATACATATTATGTAAGATTTTACAATATTTATAAATTAATAACTTTCAAGTAGAAGTACATTGAAAGATAGAAAAGAACCTTGTTATGTATCATAAAATGCATATATGATAGATAATTAGTTTTCTTTTTAGTAAAGTCTAAAAGAGAAGCAAGTTTAGTGATGTTGAAATGGTTGCTATAGAAACATGTGTAATGCTTTGCTCTATTGTCATAAATGTGTTGTGGAAGACATTATTAAAAATAGTTGCAGATTTTATGGGGGTGGTGTGGTGGTTTGAAAGAAAAACTGTTCAAAGTTCTCAAATTCACATACTTGGAGGATACTGATAAATTACTTCAACACCGAGGCCTGGGTTAATAAAATGTGGAGGGCTGACTCTGACTAGGAGAAGGCCACAAGAAAATGACTTTGAAAATCCATGGAACCATTGCCAAACCGACTAGAGACTAGATCTTCTAACGGTTTAAGGTGAATGCATTTGCCATGCATCTTGTAGCTATGACATAAAGCCCTACAAAGGTAGCTTATGAAAAGAATAATTCGCTTTTCTTCACAGTTTGGTGCCACAATCCAGAGAGACAAAGATGTCAGAAAGGCAGGCACTGGAGGCAGTTGGCCATATTGCATCTCGGAATGCTTATACTCATTCCACAGAATGTTGCCACCCATCTTGTTCATGTGGGTTTTCTCACCAAAAATTTTTAGTCAGCTTAATAAGGCTTATTTTCAAGGTGATAATGCTAATAATCTCGAGGGGTAAAAAAAACTTTGATCACCACGTACTATAATGTATAAAGATAATTTCCATTTTATACCTTTATATGGATAAGTTTCATATATTCAAATAAGAATATGCCCATAGACTGGAGTTGCTTAACTTTTTTCCGTTCTAGACCCTCACTAGAGAAGAATGTATATGACAGTTGGCATTTAAGTGTATGAAGTCAGCATGCATTATGAGGTAATTATTGTCAATAAGACATAAATAAAAATATTTAAATTATTTATTATTTTAACATTTATTACAAACTAAAATAAATTTAAAACTAGTGAAATAAATGTCATTATTTATAATGTACATAAAGAATTAAACCATGGGGGGCTGGAGAGATGGCTCAGCGGTTAAGAGCATTGCCTGCTCTTCCAAAGGTCCTGAGTTCAATTCCCAGCAACCACATGGTGGCTCACAACCATCTGTAAAGAGGTCTCGCGCCCTCTTCTGGCCTTCAGGCATACACAGACAGAATATTGTATACATAATAAATAATTATTTAAAAAAAAAGTTTAAAAAAAAAAGAATTAAACCATGGATCCACTTTTAATATTTAGGATATAGAATATTTTCAATATTGGTCATCATATATAATTATTTTGGACATATAATTTTTCATGCTGAGAATAAAACCTCATATACATTGTAGTACAACATGGCAGAAATATATTCAGGCTCAGGTTAGAAATTCTGTCCTAACCCAATCCAAAATTCATTTAATACACTTCTAAATGCAAATTCAGTGATTAAGTTAATTAAATACTTTAAAACAATACAATTCAAGAATATACAATTTGAGAAACGATGTCCTGAAAACATGAAAAAAATTGTTTTGTATTATAACATTATGTTCATAAAAATAAAAAGTGTTGCATGCCCAGCAATAACTCTTAGATTCTTTGTGCAAAATTGAATTGTTGGATCGAAGTTGAGGAGTTTCAGGAAGCATTCATTGCTTTTCCATCTTGTGTGGCATTAGCAATGCAAAGTAGGAAGTGGTAGTGTTCTGTATCAAAGCTACAGTGAAGTTCAATAAACTAACTCTAGAGACCAGCTGCCAAGGCATCTTCAGATGTATCAATCACTTGTTTTTTTAAAAATATCTGTTTACTCCATGTATATTCCAATATCCCTTATTATTGCCAAGTTTTCCACAAGTCTCAAATTTAACTACATGACTCCATATGGCATCAAGACTCACAGTGTAAAAAGTTTTGGGTTATCCCATTTCTAATGCTCAAATTCTTGTTGCTTCATCATTTTTGTGTTATCAAAAACTAGGTCTTTGTTGCCCTCCCCCCATGTCTGCTTGTTTTTAGATACTATAAAACACAGACATAAGAATAATCAATTTTAGTACTGAAAGCTTAAACTCCAGGCTTCGGGTATTTTTTAAATTTTTTTCTTTTATTTATTAGATTTTAAAAAAATATCAATTCAAATTCCCACTTCCTCCCCTCCTCCCATTCCCTCTTCGCATCCTCCCACTCCATTCCCATGCAATCCTCAGAGAAAGTAAGGTGCATTGCTTTGGGGAAGGTCCAAGGCCCTCCCTACTATATCCAGGCTGAGTGAAAAGAGAATAGGTTCCAAAAAGCCTATACAATCAGTAGTAATAAATCCTGGTGTCACTGCCAGTGGTCCCTCAATCTGCCCCAGCCATGGAACTAACTGTCAACCACATTCAGAGGGACTGACTAGTTTGGTCCTGCCCAATCCGACTGGAGTTGGTGAGCTCCCATTAGCTCATGTAGACTGTTTCAGTTGGTGTACCCGTCATGGTCTTGACCGCTTTGCTCATATTCTCATTCCTTCTACTCTTCATTTAGAGTTTGGGAGCTCAGTCCAGTGCTCCGATGCAGGTCTCTGCTTCTGTTTCCGTCAGTTGCTGGATGAAGGTTCTACAGTGATATTTAAGATATTCATCAGCCTGACTACAGGGCAAGTCAAGATCGGGCCATCTCTCCTCTATTGCTTAGTGTCTTAGCTGGGGCTTCAAGTTTTGGTCAACAATGAAATGATATATCAGCCATCAAGGATTCAATTTCATGTGACCACTGGTTTTCAATCTTTTATTTATCTATTCTACACTTAAATCATTGCCTTTTAATTTTAACAAATCACTGTGTTATATTTAGCACAAACATACTTCTGTCATCTAAAATTATGTGTAAAATTAGTTTATAGAAACAATTATAAAACCTCAATCCATACCTTGAAAATCGGTTTTAGAATTTAGAGAGAATTATATTATAAATATTTTGTGGATATCTCCATATTTCTGTGTTCCACAAGAAGACAAATGAACAGAATTTTCTGTAAGGTTTATCATAGTCAGCACTAACAGAGCTGCATTTAAGTAAAGTTGAAAAGCTTTAGAGTCACACCAAGGTAACCTTTGTTCCTAGGTGCTATATAGAAATTCTTCATTCTCCCAAAAGACTATGTTCATATAGATTATATTTCCCTTAAGACTACAGTGCGTTTGTTACTTTGTCTTCAGGTTTATAGGCTTAGTGTATACTGAGCCATTTACTCAGACATGCTTAAACATTTCCATGCAATTTTCTCCTGAGATTACTAAATGGTTTGAATGATAACTAGATGGGATCATCAACTATTTATGATCTGTTTAACATGATAATCACTCCTTTAAATCAGTGTGTGTATATGTGTGTGTGTGCGCGCACACTCGCATACACATGTTCTGATTTTAATTCCCAGGCAAAATGATCCCCTCAATTTTTGTTTGTTCTTCGAAACTCTGTAAACAATATTTAAACAAATATATATATATATATATATATATATATATATATATATATATACTTAAAATACGTTGGTTTCTCAGTTCTTGTGTAGCAGGAGATAACAGTGACTTATCTGAGCCTCTACTCTAGGTCTCCAAAGGCTAGGTTCAAGTTCCCAGCCTGTCTGTTTTTTTTTCTTCCTCTTCAGGGAGTGTCAGAAAAATTATTTTGAAGCTCATTGGGTTTACTGACCAAATGGTCTTCTGGATGTAGGACTCATCCTGATACATTTTTGTATGAAACAGAGAGAATTTTTATCTGATAAATGAAGTCTATGAAGGATAATTTAATGTCATATAATTTGAACTAGCAAATTATTATTATTATTATATAAATCAATATTTCTCATAACCTTGGATACAAACAAGCTACATAGTCTGTTGTTATTCAAGGGGATTAAAAACAAAGTATGAAAAGATGATTTAGGTTGCTAAGATTATGAAATTAGAAAAATTGCATTTCTCTTAACTAAATCCATGTATTAATTTATTTTTTAAAGTGCCATGTGACAAAAAAAATGTACATTTAACAATGAAGTATTGCTCAGCGGTAAAAAAAAAAAAGCAATGATATTTTGAGATTTTCAGTCATATGGATGGAACTAGAAAAAAATATTCAAATTATCCGAATGAAGTAATCCAGACCCAGGAAGACAAACACAGTATGTACTCACTCATAAGTGGATATTAGACATAGAGCAAAAGATAACCAAACTACAATCCACAGCCCCAGAGAAGCTATTTATAAAGGAAGATCCTAAGAGAGACCTAGATGAAAGTCTCCAGGAAAGGGAAATAATTAAGTTCTCTTTGATTAACCTGGAAGGGGAATAGGAGGAAGGAATGGTAGCTGGAAATATGAGGGTTTGTAATAGCCAAGTTGGGGGATACAGCAAGAAAAGGCATAGCTTGGTAGAGGGATCCATTATGGAGTCAGGGAGAAATCAGTTGTTAGAAAAGAATCCCAAGAATTCACAAGAATGACCCCAGCTAAAACCCCTAGCAATAGTTGAGAAGGTGCCTGAACTGATCTCGCCCTAAAATCAGATAAGTGACTACCGTAGTTGTCATCATAGAACCTACATCCAGTAACTGATGGAAGCAGATTCAGTGATCCACAGTCAAACACTGGGCTAACTAAGCTCCTGGAACATAGTGGAAGAAAGGGAGGAGAAATCATATGAATGAACAAAGAGGGTCAAGATCATGATTGGGAAAACCACAGAGACAGCTGACCCAAACCAGTGGGAGCTCACAGACTCTGGGCCCACACTTGGGAATCCTGATTGAAACTGAACTAAGCCCTCTGAATGTGGTTGATGGTTATGTGGCTTGTTCTGGTGTGTGTGTGTGTGTGTGTGTGTGTGTGTGTGTGTGTAGGGGAATGGCAGTATGACCAGGACTTATCCTGGGTCCATGACTTTGTGGAGCCCATTCCCTATGGTGGGATACCTTGCTCAGCCATAATACAGGGAGAGAGGTTTGGTATTCCAGACTTTGTTGATTCTTCAAGGGAGGCATTACATTCTCTTAGGAGTGGATGGGGGTGGGATGGGGGTATGTGGAGGGGCAGGGAAAAGGGGAGGGAGGAGGAACTGTGGCTAGTATATAAAATTAATAACCTTTTAAATAAAATGGAAGTTAAGTAATATTTTTTCTCATGATATTAAGATTCACATCTTTTATAATTACTTTAAATATTTATTTACTCATACAGTCTCTGTAGGAGTTTTTCTTGCATTTATTTATGTGTATCGTGTGCATACCTGGTGACTAAGGAGGCCAGGAAACGGAACCAGATCATTTGAAAATGGGGTTGTGATATACCATGTGGATGTAGGGAACCAACTTACATCTGCAAAAATGGCAATTGCTCTGAGCCACCGAGGTATGTCTCAAGACCCCATTTTTAAAATTATTAGATGTCAATAAAATATTGTCAAAGAATTGCCACTGGGGCAATGAGTAGGTACTCCATAAAATTTAATAGTTTCACACCCTACGAACTTATATGGGTTGACTTTGTGGAGAAACTCTTTGACCAAATCTACATTGTTTTCAAGATAAAAACGATATAGAATAATCATAATCTCCTGCCATGGTAAATGAGAATGCTGGAAACTAGTGTACAGTTCCCGCCAGTGAAATCCTGCCTCCAGTTCAGCACCTTTTAGTCATTACTGGTCCTGCATTTGTGGGCCACAGAATGTCTCTTTTCCATCTTTCTTACCCCCAATAATAAATGATTTCTATTGCCAAATCCCTTCCTTAAATCTTCCCTTTTCTATGTCTAAGTCTACAAGCCTATCATTCGCTGCTGACGCTAAGTGGAGCCGTCACTAGGAGCCTGCTGGTTATCCTAGATGCTGGGTTTTGTAAGGACACATTTCTTTCCTGACAGAATAATAATTTGATTATACTGATTATGTGTTCTCCAGGCACAATCTCCATTCCTGGCTGATTGCTCTCCGTTTTATTATAGAAACGCCTCAAGGCATGGTTAGTTTTGCAGAGAGAAATGCTTTATGCGTTTTAAGAGACTTGGTTTCTGTGTTCAAATGCAGAACTAAAGACCTCTAATCCAAAGTTTATATTTTAAAGAATAAGAAAGATTTTGGTTTGTATGAGTATTTTTGTATTTTTTTTGTTTTTTTTTCTGTTTTGCTCTGTATTTTCAATGAAGTGCAGATTTGTCACTAACTAAAACTCAAAACAGAAGGGGAAACATAAAGTATGAAATCAGAAGAACTTCTGAAATCATGTTTCTTATCTCTGTCCTGCACATAATCTTTGAAAATGAATCTGAAATAAATGATACATTCAGAGAATCAAAAGCGAAGAGACTCAATGAACTTTCTAGCCATACCCTGGGTAAACAAGAAGCTCAATCCATGAAGTCCTGTTACCCCATGGTGGTAGGAAAATGATCATAATCACATTACTTGAAGAGCCACAAAGCTAAAGTTAAATTGCTCTGCCCTTAAATTTCTTACAGGTGCTAGCAGGCAGGCATGTATAAAACCACTCCATTCCCTGAAAGAGGTAGAGAGGAGTCTTAATGATGAATACAGACATATAGGCATACAACATCTTCTCCAACAAAACTTACACAACAATGTACTGGAGATGGGAGATTTCCAGTGGAAATAAACAGGAATGTTTTGTTCTGCACTGGGGAAAAAAATGAATCCCTGTGTGTGCAAAGGTGCATCACTGTGCAAAGGTGACCATTACAGTTTTCAGGTGGAAAATACCTGTGTTTGGTTAGGCTCAGTATTGGAAATAGAATTGACTTCCTTAGTTCATGCATCCTTCCACATGACAAACTTAGAGCAGTATTTGATGTGCATGGAAAAGTGGTGGGTTTATTCATATTCATGTGAAAAAAATCTTTTTTCTGTGAAATGATCTTAAAGATTGACAAAGGGTGATAATTGGAAAGACCCCCAGATGCAGAGGAAAGACAATCAGTGGCATGTTGTGTGAATGGTCCTGGTTGAAAGCTGTTGCTTTATTTAGTAGTTATGATTGATGGTGGAGAGACCCCTACACACTCATCTCTCCTGGATCCCCCAGAAGGCATTTCTTTCCAGCAGCTGACAAGTCTTAATTTTCCATTGGTTGCCTCTTCCATTCCGTTTCTCAACGCGTGCTCGGTTCAGAATGTCTGAACTGATTCCCACTGGATTACAAGTATGAGTGGCAAAGTAATTGTAAGATACAGAATTAGAATGTTCTCGTCATCTGAGCAATGTGCAGCATAAGTTACATTAGAGCGCAACTGATTAGCATACAAGGGTTATCCAATTTAGACTTGGAGATTGTCCGATATGAGGTGAAACTTGACCCATGGTTCAAGGCCTGGCTTCAGTTGCACAGGGCACTGCTCTGTAAAGTCTGTGACAAGAAATTAACTAATAAAAGGCTTAATTTTTAATGTACATTACCAACATCTCTGATAGATGAAAATTGATTTCTTGTATATGTGAGCTTGTGAATAATTTCAGGAGACAAATATACAATGGCAAAGCATCTTCATGTTTTCCTGGAACTTTTGCTAAGACTGGGTATAATACTGCTTGTTAGTTTTTTTTTTTTTCTTTTTTTTTTTTTTTCAGGATCCTGGAGTAATGATTTTATTTATTTTTTTAGTTTTTTTCTACACACCTTGTTATGGCATCTGACACAAAGTAAGTTTTCATTTCTTCAAGACTAGCTTACTTCTGAGACTTCTACAAACATGATATAACTAACACAATACTTTGTTAATTCCCTAAAATATTAAGAGTGCATTTTAATAATATTCTCACAACTCCACCTTGATTCACCCTCTGCTCTCTTTTCCTTCTGCTTCCTGTTTGTCCTCATTTTTATGTTCTTAGTTCTGTTTTAGAAAAAACTATCATGCAGCAGATATCCTGTTCATCTGATTCTTAAAGTATTTTGTCTTGGAACATAAAATTATTAATTGCGTATATGAGACCCAATGACATTTGTCCAGTACGTGTTGAAGTGTTGTTGTCTTTGCTATGATCTCCATTTCTTGCCAAAGAACAAAGCTTCTTTGATGAGAGTAAAGGTTACATCTGTCTGTAGGCATCAGGATAAGTTTTTAGAAGAATTGATAAATAATATATGTTAGGGGGAGGCTGCTGTTAGTTCCAAGCCACTTAGCCCCGAAATAATCACACAGAAACCATATTATTTAAATCATTACTTGGACCATTAGCTCTAGCTTCTTATTTTCTAACTCTTACACCTTAATTTAACCCATTTCTAGTAATCTGTGTATCACCATGTGGCTGTGGCTTACCCAGTAAAGTTCTGCCCTGCATCTGTTTCCAGCGGGAGCTACCTGGCTTCTCTCTGACTCTGCCTTCCTTCTACCTTGCTATGGGCCAAGACAGTTTCTTTATTCATTAACCAATAAAATCAACACATAGACAGAAAGACCTCCCATAACAAATATAGGTTGGAAAAATGGCAGTGTTAATCTCGCCTATAGATTCTATGGCACAACCTTCCTCAGGAATTTGGCAACATTTATAGTTCCAATCAAGATTTCACTCCTGTTGTATAGGCCCAAAGTTCAAGTAGGTGATGTTGGGTACTGCCAGAATATAAGCATCACCATTGTACCTTCCAGTATATCTTACTGGTTTTGGTATATTTGTGGTTTGCAGACATTCTAGTTGAATAGTTGTATTGATTGTTTTTCTCCCTTGGCAGCCTGCACAGCTCCATCAGACACTCTGAGATGTAGTTTTCACGAAGAAGGGTACCAGGTCAGTTCCAGGTTGATTCATGCACATCTTCTGTTCAAAGAATATAATACTTTCAACAAAGGCATCTGGGAATTTTAATCTAAAATAAGCTTTGGTTGAAGCTGAAGCTGCTGTTTCCAGCACATGTTAAGTAGCAGAGTTCAAAAGAATGCACACCAACGTACCCTGTGCTTTATGGCCTTTTCTTCTGCAAAATATCATAATTTGATTTAAAATTCTCAGAGATAAAAGGGAGGCCTCAACAATTGTTGAGAGAAGACTTGCTACAAATATACACTTGACTTTAAATGAATGCAATTCCTCTCTATAAAGAACATAATGTTTCTTGTTCTGCCATTACACAATACATCTTTTTTTTCTAAAAACCAGCTTGAAAATATCAAAAAATGTATTATCAATTCAGAAGATATGTTTATAATTTTTTTCAAGCAGAACTCTTCAAATACAGTACAGTCTCACTATACATAATGGATGATATGATCTTATTTGTTTTAGTAGTGTTAAGTCTCCACTCAGGTTTATCTCTTTTAACTAAAGGATTGTAATTATTAAAACATTACAACTGAAAAACATATTGTGTTTGAGAATGAAGCACAGTTGGAAGAGGAACACTACCTCAAGCACCAGATGCTCAGTTTTTGTCATTTGTTTAGAATTATTTAAACATATGCATGAATGAGCAGAAAGATGAAGAGGCACCAGTCTTTTTATTGTAAGTTGTTACCTTTTTTCTTTTATTAAACACTTTTTATTTACTGTTTTCTTATTTATTTTATTTTTGATATATTAATATAATTGTATCATTTCTCCCTTCAAATTCTTCACTCTTTTATACTCCTACTTACTCTCATTCAAATTCATGGTTTCTTTTTTTCACTAATTGTTGTTATATCCATATATCTATAATGTATTATGGATATAATATATATAACATATATATTACATATATATATCAAAATTACACCTGTTTAGTATGTATGTTATTTGTATGTATGTTTTCAGGTCTTTCCATTTAGTTCTGAATAAGCAGTTGGTATGCTCTTCCTGAGGAATACTGTTTCTTCTACTCTCAGAATTCCTTACATGCTTGGAGTTCTGTGTGTAGGGTTGAGACCTCATGATACTTCTCTTGGCATGGCTCTTGTTGTTTACCAAGTCCAGGTCATGTGTAGGGAGCCATGCTGGTGAGACTTTGCAGATGTAACTCCTGATATTATTAGGTGATACAATCTCACAACATAACTTTCTATTCCTATAATTCTTACCTCCTCTTCTTTCATATCCACTGAGCCTTACCGACAGGGGTTGATTTTTAGATATATTCACTGGGACTGATCTCCACATCTATTCATTTTAATTGGTGGTGGTCTTCTGGGGTCTCCATCTGTTGGAAGGAGAAAGTCCCTTGAGGACTTCACTTATGAAGTGAAGAAGAAATATTTAGATTGTAGTTCAGGACTGTGCTTGTTTAGTAAGTATATCAGTGCGTGCTGGCAGAACAGAGGTTTTGTAACAAGCAGCAGGCTCAATCCAAGAACAGAAAGCTAAGTGCTTTCACCTTAAATAATAACAACTAAACAGAGAACAAACTAGAAGCAGGGGAGGCTTTTTATTCTTAGTGTAAGCCCACTGCCACTAAGAAATCCCTTGTGGAAGTCATACCTACTAAATCTCCCCAAACAGCACCGCAGTTGGGGACTATGCTTTCAAATAACTAAGACTCCTGGGGACACTTTTTTCTTGAACCATATTTCTCTGACAGTTTTCTAATTTTCTATAGATGAGAGATAACATAACTTCTTCAATCATTCTATAAAAAGTCTATAATAAAACATTGTTATGTAAACATTTGCTCCTTTCATCACTTTTTAAAAATATCTTGACAGTGCCCTTTGCATTATTCGGAAACATGTTGGACCTCAGACATCAAACTATTACCTTTCCTTCATCTACTGCATGGGCATGGCATAACACTTCCACACAGTTACCTAGAGTTCAACCTCAGCATATAAACTTGTGCTTATTATAATATTTCCAGTGAGCACAACATTAGTCTGGTGTCTGTTTTTATACATACTGTGACCAGAAGCAACTTAGGAGGAACATGTTTACTTAATCTTACAGTTTAAAATCCCCCATGATGAGAAGTCCTTATGGCAGGAACCTGAAGGCAGGAACTGAAGTAGAGGTCATGGAGGAGGAACAATGCCTACTGAATTGTTTTCCATGGCTAGTTCAGCCTACTTCCTTACCCCAGCCAAGAAAAACTACCTGTCCTTTATACGTGCACATAAAAGTGTTCAAGGAATCTTTTTCTTATCCAATTCATACCCAGTTTTGTTGGTACATTTGCTAATTTCCCCACTTATAGTAGACAAATCAATCGTAGATCAAATAACAGAAGCACAAAAACAAATATTTTCATGATAACAATTATTACATGTAGAATGTAGTCATAATTACGGGGGGGGGGAATTTTAGAGTTATAAAAGGTTCTGAAATATTTCCCATAAAGACATCAATTTAAAAGCCTTTATTTTATAAGACTGCATTTTAGCAAGTGTGTTTAAAATGTTGCAAATTCCCCAGGAAACCCTATCTGCAGTATATCTAGTAATATATCAGAGGATTGTACAGGATTCCATTGCAGTTTTATTTTCATGGTACAAATTTTTTTCTTCAATACTCAAACAAATTTTCAATTCAGTAGCCAAGAGCAGTTAACGATACTATCCACAGGGACATTAATACAACCAGGAACTGCTTCCTTATATTCAGTCTTTTGGATGGTTGTGTTATGCAGCATTTCCCCTGTTTTATTTCCTAATTGCCATAAGCTATAAAGCTATATAAACAGGATAATACACAAGCTAGAGATATGTACACCGAATTGCTAATAAAATCTCAATGAGTTTTCAGATAGTAAAAGCCAAAATCTTAGACTTTCAGTGCTTGTTCTAAAAAATGAGGTGTTTAATGGATATTGTATTATTAATAACTCAAAGTTTAGTAACTCCTCTAATAGGGCTTAGTGACTGTATCAAAGAGGTTCTGCAGTCTTCCTGTGTAATCTCTACCACTAATTCACAGTCAACCCATCCCTGCCGCTTGATGTAACACAACCTATGCATAGATTGTTTATGAGTCTAAGTTAGTTTTCTCAGAGACAGTGAATTTTTTCCCATTTATAATGTGTAAGATCTTTATCTCATTTAAATTCTCTATTAAGTATGCATGGCTGACTTCTCTAAGCTTGTATGGAGAAAATAATTTGAGAAAAAAATCATATGTCCCTTCCACACTATTTGTAGTTAATTACCATGACACGGTAGTTTTTTTTTTAATTTATGATAGGATAAACCACATAATAACAGAAGTGGGTATGCAATCCTTAAACTATGTGTATAGGTAAAAAATGTGGGCTGCAGAGATGGTTCAGTTCCTGAAGCTCACACAATGCTGTGATGGAGAAGACCTAAGTTTGGAACACAGCACCCACATGACACAACTCCCTATCACATGGAAGTGTCGCACCAAAAATTGAGCACTCTCTTCCGGATTATGAGGGAACCTGCGCTCATTTATGCACATGCCCACATACACATAAATACACAATTAAATCACAAAAGTTTTTTAAATAATCTGGTAAATGATAAGGATGTGGTATCTTGCAGACAGGTCATTCTGCAACATTTCCCATTCAAACATGAGTCCCGGAGGCAATATGACTCAGCCATCTTTAATCCTGTTGTGGTGGTGCACACCTGCAAACGCAGGGCTGATGAACCAAGTAGCCTAGCCTAACTGGCAAGTCCTGATCCTCATGAAAGTTGCATTTCATATAGTGAAACAACCACTGCTAAATGACTCCTGAAAAAAAAAAAACAAACAAACAAACAAAAAAACACACACTAAGGCTTGCTTTCTTGCCTACACACATTTATAGAGATACAGACACAAATATGTACACATGTTCCTCTACCCACACATATGATCAAATGCAAAATATAAAACAATAAATAATTCTTAAATAAGAAAGAAAACTTTAAGTTCAGTTCGGAAAGGTGTTTTTAAATATATTTTATTGAAAATAGATTCTTCTCTCCTACAGTACATTCAGACCACAACCACAATTCCCTCTCCCTTCACTCCTCCAGCTCCCCAACCCCACGCCTCCCCTACCTCCCAGATGAATTCCTCCTTCTTAATCTTTTCCTTTTATTGGGTTTCTTTGTCCATCTCCAATATGAGGACTTTTGCCTTGTCTTATTGTACCTAATTGTGACAAGTTTGTTGTTGTTTCTTGGATGCCTGCTCTTTTTTGAAAACGTAATTAACTTTGCTCACTAGTATTCTTACCATGGAGCAGGAAGAATTCTTAGTTATACTATTTTCAATTAGTTCACATGATAATAAGTACAACCGACACTGGAGCAAGTGCTTTCAATCTCCTGGGCTCTGAAACCATTTGGTGTTAGCAACTCATAGCTCAAAGACAAAAGGTAAGCAAACGGAAGCCTTAAGAATCAAATTCATGTTTATTTAATCCATACTGCCTTAAAAATAAAATGCAAATGTGACTTAATGAATTAAAATTATTGAAAATATATGCCCAGGAAGCTCAAAAAATAATACCTGAAATATATGGGTGTTTCAATAGTGAACTGGGTTTTTAAAGTTCATAGATCTCAGAAATGAACAGTACAATTGTTGAATTGGGACTTATTCACTATAAGAGTTCTCCAGTGGGTTTTGTAAGCTGAAAGCGAACCAGGAACTATAAAGACAGTTCACTGGATATTGTCTCTGAAACAGAGACTAAAGTCTAAGTAATTTATGGGCACCATCGAACAAACCAATATATCCATTATTTGACCCCAGAAGGAAAAGAGATTAAAAAGAGGACAAGGAGTTTACTTAAACAACCATACACAACCCTATTTCTATCAATCCTTGGGATTGAGCATCTTATGTCAGGGAGGAGTTTCCTAGTTTTGATATATCTTCCAAAATCAGAATATCCTTAGAAGCTTTACATACTGGTCCTGTTGCTCCTTAGGCACATAGCCAAGGCCAGGTGCCTTCTGGGGCGTATCTGCTGCAGTGCAACAGGAACACATGCCAGAAAGCCTTCACTAACCAAACCCATGTGGAGAATCGGAGCTTTGGAGATAAGGACAACATGAAAACGAGACTGATTTTCTATCGATCTTCCAATTGCTTAATTTTCTCTCTATATAAAAGAACTTATTAAAAGCAAGATTTTATTATTAAAATGGAAATTTATTATCTGGTAACTTGAAAGTTGATTGTAACACAATTTAAAGTCAAAGGCAGGGTGTCTTAACTGCGTCAACACATGTTTTAAATTCTTTTGATTCTACAGCACAGTTTTAATTGACACAAATTAAAGCTAACTATCTTAAAAATAGAAGTACTGCCAGAGTCAGGATTAATTTGTTCACATTTTTATTTATTTTCTTCCTCACTCTACAAATGTTTACTCACTGGCTACAATAATGAAACAAACTAAACCAGTTAGTACAGGAGCAAAAAAGTCCATTAAATGTGAAGAGACTACTACATCTCGGATACAGAGGTGTGATGGTCATCAGTGTTCACTTCACAAGATCTAGAATTAACAAAGAGATAAGATTCTACAAAATCCTAAAAGAGATTTTAGAGATGATGTCACTTGAGTTAGAAAGGTTTACCTTAATCATGACACTGTGCACCATTTGGAGTTCAACAAAAATTAAAAAGATAAAGTGAGCTCAGTATAGTCATGGGTCACTTTCTGCTTTGTGATTGACTATAAAATGGGGTTGTATTCACAAATCTTCCTTCCCTGAGGAAGACTATATCCCCAAAGTGTGAGCCAAAATGCACCCTTACGCCTTTAAACTGCTTTTGTCAAAGATTTTGACAAAACAAGACAAATAGCAGACTTCTCTAGAATAAATCAGATCAGAGTATAGACACTTAGAGACAAGGCTACCACAATGAACTTTGATGTCTGAATTTTCAAGTGAAGGGTAAGGGAATTATAATAAATTTTTCCTTTTCATTTGTTCATTTTCAGAGGTCTTTTATGTAATGCAAGCTTGCCTAAATCTCACTGTGCAGCCCAAGCACGCATCATCCAGCCTCATTCTGCTTTAGTCTTTCAGATGCTGTGATTCCACACATGTGCCACTGTGTGAGGGAGGAGAATGATGTTTTACCCTTCCTGCAAGCAAACAGCTTGACCTGGCACAGTTGTGCTAATTATGGCAGGAGGCAAGGTACTCTGAGTCGGACACATAGGACTGAGGAAGCCTTTTGATGAGTATATGGTGTATACAAATTTGCATTTGGACTTTAAGCAAAACTATTTATACTAATTGGCAGATGGAGGAGTGAATTTAATTATTCAACTCGCAAATTGTATATTGTGAAATAAAAGCTGCCACAAGTTTCAGAGAAAAGAGTTAAATGGGGTGCTAAGGAATGAAATAATGTAATTAAAAGCTAAGATACAGATACCATCATAAACTGAAGAAAGAGACTTGGAGTAAGAATTGTACACACATAATTGTGAGTGGATACAGGAGTCTGCGAAAGCTGTAATTCCAGGATCAAACAAGTGTCTGAAGACATGTCCAGCTCATAAAGTCTATGTATCACAGGCCAGTGAGTAACCTTGGGCTCTGTGACAAAAGCTAAATACTAAAATCCTCTAGGTGTTACGTGTCTTAGTTTAGAATATCACCATGTAGCATACATAAAGAATCACAACTAAGGAAAAGATAATGATCTTTTATTCCAGATCTGTAATTTTCATAGCTAATGACTGCAATTAAGATATCCAAATACAACCATTTCATATTTAGTATGCCTGGCAGTCTCAGGATTGCTAAAGAACCTGTCATGGGAAGAGTAAAGTTGCTCTGTTTTCAGAATGAGTCATTCTCAAAAAGGAAGTCTGTTGATCAGACAGACTGAACTGTAGAATGCTGATTCAAATATCCATTCTAGTCTAGGTCTGATATTTGCATTGAAATTACATTTTAACAGTTCTAAGATTGCCTTATCTCCTCAAGATTTGCTAACATTGTTTATTATAAAATATACTTGCTCAGAGTGGATTCACATTTACATATATTCACTTAGTAAATATATTGAAACTTTTCCTATGGGTGTTTTTTCTAAGTATATACAACACTGGATAACAATGCTCCTGCTGTTTATTCATAAAAAGGTCATTACTGATCACCAAATAAAACTAATTCCTAAGTAAGTTACATCCAATATGGTCTATAGTATCTCATTTATTTAAGGTACTATTGCTTTAGATAAAATGAATAAGCTATACCAATAATACATAATGCAAGACTTTAAAGTTCAAGGTAATTATGTTTTATGAAAATATGCAATACTATTTGTCCTGTTATTTATACAAATAGTGGAAGGGTCATTTAGAAAAAAATCATCAAACTTTTATAAAAATAATTTTCAAAACATGAAATAGAAAGTGTAACATGCTATTCTATTTATTAATTATCTGAGAATTTTAAATGTGCATATAACAAACACATTTTGATCAGATTTATTCCACACTTTTATTAATAATTCTTCTAGATTTGTCCCATATTTTTTCAACATTATGCCCTTTTTAAAAATATATATGCAGAGTCCAAGATGTGCTGCTTATACACATGGATATTGGACCACTCACTGTGTAATCATTAACTAAGCAGAGACCCTTGTCTTAACAAAAATTGACTCTTGCTCTTCCAATAGATATTACCTGCCTAGAACTCGTCAGCTCAGATTGGTTGGGATCTTGCTCTCACTCTTCAGTCTGAATTGTAGCATGGTGTGAATTTTGGCTGCTAACTTGAGCTTCTCCGAGTTTATAACAGTTAGATAATGTTCAGAAGAAATAATTTTGCTCTGTTTTCCCTAACCTGTATGTTTGTCTCGGCTGCCTGGCTAGCTTAGTACCAAAATAACCACGCAGAAACTGGATTAATTCACGGCTTGTCCCATTAGCTCTAGCTTCTTTTTGGTTAACTCTTATATCTTAATTTAACCCATTTCTATAAATCTGTATATTACCCCGAAGTTGTGGCCTACCAGCAAAGTTCCGATATGTCTGACTCTGGCGCTGGCTCCATAGTGTCTCCCTAAATCTGTCTTTCTTTTCCCCAGCATTCAATCCAGTCCTCTCTGCCTACCTATGTTCTGCCCTATCAACAGGCCAAGGCAGTTTCTTTATTAATTAATGGCAATCACAACACACACAGGGGACTCCCACATCAACTGTAGCTATTATAATGTTCCCTGCATGTACTTTTCTTCAATATTCTATAATCCTAAACCTCTCAGGGAGGGGATGTAATATAAATGCCTCATTTAAATCTGAGCAATGCATACTTACTCTCTGCACCTTACCATTTGGGATTATCTGTGTCCACTGCATAAATAAACTTTTGATATGGATGAGAAAGCAATTTGATAGTGTATCCATTTGACAAAATAATAACAGGAGGATCTAGCCTGTAGTATATGAGTCCCTGAGCTGTGGCTTCCCTGATAGATTTAGAGTACTGGGCATGTGTTTCCTCTTGTAGATCATTTCTTAAATCCAATCAGAAAGAAGGTGATTACCGTCATAACATTTATATTCTGTTTGCACCCATGACTACAACTTGCCAAGCAAATCGTTATGACATACAATGTCTCAAGCAGTTTTCACCCTCAGCAATCTGGTGGCACCTTCCAGTATGAACTTGATTTCTGTATTCTCTGTTACCAAGATGTTGTTATCTTTAGTAGTAGTCTTTGGAATGTTCCTGGCCAACAACCCAGTAGAAGTATTTGATATCTGACACTGATTTATTTAATTGACAGCCTATGGTTTCTGGAAGGAGCATTATTACCTTCCCTATATAATAACTCCAATTGACCTCCTTGTATAGTATATAATATATACTTTTTTACACATCGACAGAATTTTGCCCCCCATCCTACACCTCCTGTGTCCTACAGTCTCATCCCACTTCTCCCCTTTTAAAAACACTCTCGTTTTTATCCCTACTTTCCCCCTTCATATCACTTGTCAAGTCCCCTGTGAAGTCCCCCGCCCACATTAGCCTCTTACTTGTTTCTTGGCTCCTTCCACCATAAAGTCTAAGGTAAACACATAATCTAAACTTTCTCTCTTAAGATCCATAGTGAGCTCGAACATTTGCCATTTGTATAACTGAATCCAGGTTACCTCATACAGCACAATTTCTCTGCTTCTGTATATTGACTTGCAAATTATTTTTTTCAGTTAAATAAAATTTCATGGCATATGGGTACATGGTATATAAATATTTTCATTTATTAGCTAATGAAAATAGAGACTGTTACCATGCACAGACATTGGGAATAGATAAGATGATCATGAAAGGCGTGTGTATCTGTAGTGGGAAATGAAGTGGTATAGTAGGTCAAATGATAAATCTAAAGAGAATTTTTGGTAAAAACATCACACTGATTTGAGAATAGCTGCATCAGTTTGCATCCCAATAACAGTGCATGGGCCTTTTTTCCACCAGAATTTTCTGTCATTTGTTTTCTTAATTTCAGGATTTTTTTCGTTTGGGGAGGTTTTCAATTTTTATTTCCTAATAGCTAAGGATGTTGAACACTTCTTAAAGTATTTTTATTCATTTGTATTTCTTCTTTCGAGAAATATCTCCTCAACGCCACATTCCATTTTAATTCCCATTTGTGAAGATGTACATTGATATTATATACTGAAGAAACAGAATCAGAAGGTCCATAAATTCATGACCAGCCTGGTTTTTACCTTTGTGCTTTAAGAATTTTTTTTTAATAGAAAAGTCTCCCTAGACTTTTTTTTTTAAATCTAAGATTTATAAATTTAAATTAAAAAGTGGTTCTAGTCAAAGGTCTTATTTATAGGAAATGATACTTGGAGTGTAAGAAAGAGATATGAATCTCAGAAAAAATACCAATATAAATTGCATATTACTCTTTAAAATGAACATTGCAGCCCAGGTCTCCTGATGACACTGGTTTATTACCTCCTTTTCTGAAAAGTGTTTTTTTCATGTGCCAGTGATGAAAGTCTGCAAGCAATGTCAGATAACTCAGGCAGAACACAGAACACAAGGGAGAGAAATGTCCTTTATGCTCTTCATATATTCTCTTCTTCAGATAGTACATTTTGGGGGGCATTATTACAATCACACTCATACTAGAAATTCTATTTTTTTTTAGCACATACCTAGATTTTCTTTGGGTTTTACAAATGCGAGTTTTAAGGACTATTTTATTGCTATCTGAAGTGAGGAGACTCGTTAAGAACTGCGTTTAGAGAGAAGTAGGAAATAATGTGGGTAAGACAGAGAAACAATCGTGTGTTTGCCACTGGAGGTGGCTTCAACACTTACAGTCACTGTTGGACTATGACATATCGGCTGAGTTAGGAAATTACGTTAAAAAACTCAATAGTTAGGCCGGGCGGTGGTGGCGCACGCCTTTAATCCCAGCACTTGGGAGGCAGAGGCAGGCGGATCTCTGTGAGTTCGAGGCCAGCCTGGTCTACAAGAGCTAGTTCCAGGAGAGGAACAAAAAAAAAAAAAAAAAAAGCTACGGAGAAACCCGGTCTCGAAAATCAAAAAAAAAAAAAAAAAAAAAAAAAAAACTCAATACTTATGTTTATTTCTCTCATTTCTTCATTTCTTCAATATGTTTATTACTTTTCATAACTGTCACAAAAGCTTACAACTTTTAACAGGCAGGCTGTTGAAAATGCACTTACATATTTTTACAATGATACACAGGATCAACATTGTAAAGAAGATCACTCATTCATATTATGTGTAAAGCATTTCAAAAGTAACTTTAATCACATTGCACTCTTGAATTATGCTTTGTTAAGTTATTTATAAAGAGCAATGATATTGATTTCGTTTGAAAAATCACACCAAATGGTGAGAAAGCATTAAGGTAATATCACCTTCTATATATTTCTCACTTTGGAGTCTAAGAAGTGTTACTAAAATATCTTTCCTTGAAATTCATTAGTTGACAAAAGTCCATGAGGAATTAAAAATATATCACTAAAATAATTTGGTATTAAGTAAAGTGAAATGAACATTGAAGGCAATGACTTCAGTCAAAAGTTTAAGTAGAGCCGGGCGGTGGTGGCGCACGCCTTTAATCCCAGCACTCAGGAGACAGAGGCAGGCGGATCCCTGTGAGTTCGAGGCCAGCCTGGTCTAGAAGAGCTAGTTCCAGGACAGGAACCAAAAAGCTACGGAGAAACCCTGTTTCGAAAAATCAAAAAAGGAAAAAAAAATAGTTTAAGTAGATGTGATTATTGAGACTTGAAGTGCTTGGGTCATACAAATGGGAATGCTGGGGAATTGTTTTTAAAAATTTTTTTAAATTATTTTTAAATTTGGTGAGTTTTGACTCTCTTTCCAGTGCCTGTGCAACTTGGACCTAGAATAATACTCTTTTTATCTTATAAACTACAGGAAATTTTGAATCATTTAAAATAAAACCAGTGAAA
Organism: Chionomys nivalis; assembly: GCF_950005125.1. Taxonomy (NCBI): domain Eukaryota; kingdom Metazoa; phylum Chordata; class Mammalia; order Rodentia; family Cricetidae; genus Chionomys; species Chionomys nivalis. The sequence continues at coordinate 13,243,676 of NC_080100.1, read as the reverse complement.
CATATATCTAACTCTGCTCTCACAAAATAGTGCAAAATGTGAATAGCACATTTGTTAGATGATTGAAATATGACCCCAGTTTTACTTCTACACAAATCTTATACCAGAAATAAAATGTCATAAACATCAAATCTAATTTATTAGAAAAGTTCCTTATAGATAAAGAAGGTCTATGGATGGTCTGAAGCACTGTAATCACGAACCACATAATGTCATTTTTCCAACTATACATAAAAATAAGGCTGTGAATGATGATTTAGTTTTTTTAAAAAATAATTAAGCATAATGCTATGCCTACCTCCATATAATTCATTTATCTATACATAATAGTATATTTATCTTTAAATGTGGAGTAGACTTTAATACAGAAGTACATAAAACATTCATGTTCCTTATCAAGTAAACAAGTCACACTGTCTTTAAATATAACAAAATCAAAGTTGAGATCCTGGATATTTTTTTATATGAACCAATAAAAACTTTTTACTGTTGGAAATGTTAGCACTGTTTTTCCTGAAAGCTTTTCTTGATACAGCAGCATAAAAAAATGTGTAGTAAAATCAAATCTTTATTGAAGTAATCCCCCAGCTTGGATATTTGACTTTTGCCTGGAAATAAAGTCCACACTTTAGAGAAACATGAAAAGTACCCGAGAAAATGTATGAAGCCACGGATGAGCCCAGATGGCGTTCTCATTTATACTTTATTCTGTGAACCTGTTTCTCAAGCCTGGTATGATTTTCAGCTGCATATAATGTCTCAATGAGCTTCATCTGTTCCACAACATTTTATTTTCTTAATAACTAAGCACTTTATGTGCCATTTGACTTTTGTGATGGAACCGATAGAAAAATGTAGTGTGTGTGTGTGTCTTTTCTCAATTAACATATGAACCCAGTTCCCATATGACCCCCACACACACATTACACACACACAGACACACACACACTACACACACACACATATATAGAAAACCAATCTTTTCTCAATTAATATTCCAACCCAGTTCCCATGCTGGCCTCTTATCCCTTTCTCTCCACCTTAACCCTTAGACCCCACCCTCCCATCCATTCCTCAGAAAGGATAAGGCTTCCCATGGGAGTCAAGAAAGTAGAGCACATTGATGTGAGGCAGAACCAAGGAACTCCCCACTATATCTAGGCTGAACAAATTATCCTTCCTAAGAGATTGGGTTCCAAAATGTCAGTACAAGCAGTAGGGATAAATCCTACTGTCACTGCCAGTGGCCACACAGTCTGCCCTTGCCATACAACTGTCACTCACATTCAGAGGGCCCAATTTGGTCCTGTGATGGTTTCTTTGCCATCAGGCCAGAGTTGGTGAGCTCCCATGAGCTCAGGTAAGCTGTTTTAGTGGGCATCTGCATCATGGTCATGATCTCTTTGCTCGTATTCTCACTCCTCCCTCTTTTAGTGTAGACTTTGGAAGCTCAGCCTAGTGCTCTGCTGTGGATCTCTGCCTCTGATTATTTTAATTGCTGTTTTAAGGTTCATGGTAACATTTAAGATAGTCATCAATTTGAATACAGGGAAAGACCAGTTCAAGCACCCTCTCTACTATTACTTAGAGTCTTAACTGGGGTCATCCTTGTGAATTCCTGGGAATTTCTCTAGTGCCAGGTTTCTTGCTAGCCCCATAATGACTCACTCAATCAAGATACATCTTTCCTTGCTCTCCATCCCTGTCCTTCTGCCTTCTCAACTGTGCCTTTCCCTCAAGTTCTCCTCCCTCTCCCCTTGTCCCCTCCTGCTTCCATTCAGCACTCCCTTCACCCAACCCCATGCTACCAATTTTCTCAGGAGATTTTGTCTATTCCCCCTTCCCAGGGGTATATATGTTTCTGTTATGATTCTCCTTGTTATTTAGCTTCTCTGGGGTTATGGACTATAGGCTCGTTATCCATTATTTGGTTGAGGGCCATTTGGGATGTTTTGACATTCTGGTAATTACAAATAATGCTACTATGGACATAGTTGAACAAATGTCCTTGCAGTATGATTTAGCATCTTTGGGAATATGCTCAACAGTGCATTTCCTGGGTCTTGAGGCACATTGATTCCCAATTTTCTGAGAAACTGTCATACTGATATTCAAAGTGGATGTAAGAGTTTACAGTTCCACCAGCTGTGGAGCTGTTTCCAGGGCTCTTCATTTGTCGCTGTACAGCAATTTGGTATGCTCTTTCCTAAGAAGGCTCTCTTTCCATTCCCATATTTACCAAGTTGCTTTCAGTCTTTGTATAAGGTTGATGCCTCATGGACTCTAATTCCACATTCCAGTATGGTATGTTCGTTGCTATCACCCTTGTTCAGCTCAGTTTTTGGTGGCCATGTAGGTGTGAATTTAAGACCATGGCTTCTTTTGTTACTAGGAGACACTATCTATTTCCCAGCAAACTCCCTGTTTCTCTGGATCTTACAGTCTTTCCATCCTGTCTTCCACAACGATATCTGAACATTAGGGGAGTGTTTCATAAATGTATCCATTAGGACTGTCCTCCATAATTCTGGAGTTTGAATAACTATGGTTTTCTGTAGTGTCCTGGTATGTTGTAAGAACTTTTGTTGATGGGTGTGAAGATCACACTTCTCTGTATATAATGACCAATGTTTATAGATGGTAGTAAATTAGTAGTTGAAGATTTCCCTCCAGTAGTAATTTGTAATATAGACATTAATTTTTCTTATATCTACCAAAAGTATAAGTATAGGATTACATATATAAGTACATTTGTAATTAAGTATAACAATTAAAGGTAGGAAATTACATATAAAATACATTCAAGCATGAGTGTTCATGTGTATTTTTGAAAACATTTGCACATTATCATTTTATAGCTTCATTGGTTACTTTTCTCAGTGCTGGAACCAAATACCATAGAAGATGTAACTTAAGGTAGGAAAGATTTGTTTTGACTTAGGGTTTGCATAGGTGTAGTCTTTCATGGCAATGAAGGCTAGCCAAGGGAGTGTGAGGTCTGTGATTTCATTGTATCCACAGTCAGGGAGCAACAAGAGATACATGTGAGTTCAGCTTTATATTTTTATCCTCTTCCTTCTTTCATTCTGTCTAGAATCCTGATCCATGGAGTGTGAAGATCCACATTCAGTATTTTCTAGCCTCAGTCAAATCTCTCAAAAATACCTTCACAGCAAAGCACAGAAGAGTGTCTTCTAGGCAAATCCACAACCATCCTCTACATGCCTTAGTGAAAAATCATTTGTCTTCAGAACATGTATTAAAATTCAGATGTTTAGTAACATGTACAAATTCTCTCTTCCCATTAGGTAGAAAATGATGAGCTGGGTTCACCTACAGAGACAACTTGGGATCTAATGGCTGCCCCTGAGATTCCAGCCATGAACAAGGATGTAGATATGGTCTGACCTCTGCTGATGGGCAGTTAAATCATGGACAGACTAAATGACCTACTTTGGACTGTCCTTCCAAAAGATGCTTCGGCTTTCCTCCTGAATGCACACTGAGCCTTTGCAGTCCACAAAGACAAGAAGGAGTGTGAACGGGAAGTGATCTTTACAATGAAAGTTACGAGCACATCTTGCATCTGCCCAGTCCTCGTGTGTCTCTGTTTCGTGCAGAGGTGTTATGGAACAGCTCACCACAGCTCCATCAAGGTTACCAGAAACCAAACCAAACACATTGAAGGGGAGACGGAAGTCCACCATCGTCCCAAGAGGGGATGGGTATGGAACCAGTTCTTTGTTTTAGAAGAACATATGGGACCAGATCCACAGTATGTTGGAAAAGTAAGTTTGTTTTGATTCCTTTGGAATTTCTTGTTATTTTTTCTTCTTTTGAGAAACTCTGTGGTGAAATGAAGGTGGAGCTGGCAAATGAAGGGAAAATATCATGTGGCATCTATTATAGAAAGCCATTCCTTAAACTGGAAAAATCAAAATTATTGTGAAAAACAGGAACATCTCAGGTTACATATATTTTAAAAAGTGTTTCATACATACTGAATTATGCATCTGCATTAATGCTGTCTTTTCCCTGTACTGGAAGTTTTTATTGGGCATGCAATCAAATACCTTTGTCCTTGATATCATAAAATTGTATCAAAATTCACAATTGTTCTGATTGGTCTATTGATATTGATTGCTATCTTATTTGATTTTTCTTCTGGCTCATGGACATGATCTTAAATAATACTTTACCTCTAAACATTTAATAATTATTTCACTTGTTAAGGTGTATTCTTAAATTAGCTTGCTAAATTACATGAACATATTGCCTAATATCTATGAATAATTTTTATGTTGCTATATATTTGATGTAGCTTAAAAGTGATTGAGATGTTGATAAAAAACACAAAAGAATGTAGTTAGCAAATTATTAATAATGTCAAATCAACTTCCTTTTTCTTAAAAACAGAGTGTCATGACAACATTGTGAGGAAACCATGTATTCATTATATGAGCTAGATTAGCCATACACCACCTCATTTTTAGAACAAATATAAATGCAGTGGGAAAGCTTAATTCTGATTAATTCCTGATTTGTGAAAGCAGCTGCACTTTCATCTGTTTAACACCCTTCAGACCAACAGCTCGCATAGAATTCAGAGCAATGACTGCAGGCTCAGCACCTTGCTTTTCCCCGAGTGGCTATTTACTCTTGTTTTATCACTACTGATTTAAAAAAAAAAAAATAGTTCTTGATCCAAACCATGGTACTTACCTCATATGCAGACTGTGCAGGATCCCAAGCAATCAATAATGTGGCCCATCAGAGATTGGGATGCAGCTGTGTTATCTGTAGTATGTAGAAGTTGAGTCTGTATACAGAACACCGAGAAAGATCTGAAATAATTCCGTGATATTCACATTCACATATCAAAATGAAACAAATGATTCATCTGCATGCATCGTGTGTTCTTACCATTCAATGTGTTCTAAGGAATGATAAGTGCATGAACATTAAAACATAGCATAGTACATTGCAAATAATTTATTTATTACAAACGTCTATATCCTTTTAATAATCTTTTAGTTTTTGAAATAGATATTAAAACAAGAGAAATAGAAAAAAATCATTCTTTGATGATACAACAATATAAAGGTACATAATTAACATGCATTTTACTATACATTCTATGAATATCTGATGTTGCAAAATCAATAAAATTTTCTAGAAGAGGTGAACAGAGAATAGGTCATTTATTTTTGCTTCCTCTCGTGCATAATTAGGCTGAACAAAGATGATGCCTTAATGAAAGGATTGGTTCTAAGCTACTTTCTCAAATATAGTGCTCCCTGATTTAAAGGTGAAATCTTCTAACTGTTAAGGAGAGTTGAACAATCATGGTGCTACCTACTAATTTTTGGTGTATTAATGAAAAAATACCCCGGATAAAGGATGACCCCAAAAGATGCGTCCATTTAGATACTCAAACACATTTATTTAGTTGCATATTATCTATGGCTACTTGGATGCAATTATGGCAAAATTGAGTAGCTGTAGAATGAAAAAGGAACCAATTTGAAAATGTTCAGTGTTGCCATTACGGAAAATCTTTCTGAGTCAGGTTTTAGGTGCCTTCATTGCACAGAAGAGAGTTCTTAGATATTACTTCTTACATGAGGGATATATCCCAGGACTTTGTAACAATGTTAGTAGGTAGGATAACTAATACAATAGATGAAAACAACAATATCTTTAGTGAATGGCTGTATTTTTCAATAAGAGAGACTTTGAAAGGTCATTGCCTTTTTCAATGCTGTCCCTAAAATTTTCATATTAATTTGTTAAGTACTAAGTAACTGGAGTTGTCTGTTTTACTACTATTGAATGCAATTATGGAATAAATATTATATGTAGATGCAATTCAATATTTGTATGCACAAATATCTTTCTGAAGTAGAATTTTGATTCATGAATATACCAAATTTTGTATAACTGTAGATCTTCTGGCTTAGGGGGTAGAATATGTTAACCTTAAATAGTAATAAATAGAAGTGGCTGTCTGAATAGGTATACCACAGATAAAGTTACAGGGTGTGAAATTTTTAAAATGCATTAATATTTTAGATGGGAACTTCTGTGTTATTTTTAATTTCACATACTGTATTTAGATGATAGTATCATTTTTAGTGACTTTATTTCTTAACTTAGTATTTTTTCTTTTTTTTATGTTCCCTCCCATTTTTTTATAACAGAGTATTTTTAGCATAATGTATTCTGTTTTTGTTTTACGTTTACTACATTCATTTCCTCCTTTCCTTTCCCATCCTGATCCATCCACTTTCTGTCTCTCATTAGAAAACAATCAGAATTCTAAGGAATAATAAAAAAATAAAATATAATGAGATAAAATAAAAGCCAATTCATTAAGCTCATTTATATATGTTATCATCTATATAATACATATATTGAGGCCTTATATTATAAAATACTTTAAAATTTCATATATATATATATATATATATATATATATATATATTCCTGTATCATCCACCTCCGCTTTTGCCTCACTCACCTATCCTATATCACCCTCACAAAACCCTCCTACCAACTTAATTTTTCCTTCTCCTCCTTCTCATATACTTCTTCCATCATGATCCTCTGAATCCACCTACTGCTCCTCCATCTCATATTAGCAGTGCTAACAGTTGGTTTAATTATAGGTGATATATATATTGATCTGGAGCCATCCACATGATCATGGGGAAGCTAGCTAATTCTTTAAAAGTAAGAATGATCCTTCCTTCATGAGCAGCAATCACCTTCCAGTATAGCTTTTTTCGATTTCAGTTAGGGATTGAGACTGGCAAATATTCTAGATGGAATATAGTTGTCTTTTTCTTGGATAGGTCTTATTCAGGAAACCACAGAAGCTGTGAGTTCATGACTGTGGCAGCCCTGCCATGTCCAGGGATAGCATTTCATAGTGTTCCTTGTCCTTCTGTTGCTCTTGTGTTCCTAATTGTTCCTGAGTCTTCCAGGTGTGGCGACGCTATCCAGTTTAATGCTGTGCATTCAGTCTTTCATTCTTAAACATCTCTCCATTGACCCCTGCCCACTGCAAAAAAAAAAAAAAAAAAAAAAAAAAAGAAGCCTATCTGACTGAACTACAGAGAATCCCAGGTCAATGGCATGAGTACAATATTTAAAAGAAAACTTGAGTCTATCACTATTTAGCAAAATAATATTATCAAATACTGTCCAAAAGACTATGACCTCCTGTCATGGAGTTTAACCATTATTGGAGTACCAGGATTGAAATTTCTTCTTGTGTAACAGGCGTCAAATACAGTGTGAAAGCTCTTATCTTTCCCATAACAGTCCTGCCATTATTGCACAAATGACCATATCTTGCCAGACTGGTAAGTTTTGTAGCACGGATAGTCTAGTTTGGAATCGGACCATTGTTCTTTTCTTTCTTTCTTTTTTCTTTTCTCTTCTTAGCATGTACATCAGCTTGAGAGATAGTTCTTAAAGATGTATTTTTTTCTCATCAATTGAAGTTAAAGTTTCTAAGCCATATATCCAAAGACACGGTATTTTGAGCATTAAGGTCTTACAATAATGTTATTGTTGGTAATCAAGGTCAAATAGCCTGTGTTGTTTGGAGACTTATGAGGTTCTTTTTCCCGCTTTGGGTTTTCAAAACAACTAGCTTATGCCTCCCAAATGCAGGGAATAAAGGTGTGTGCTAGCACATCTGCTGAAAGTTCCTTTCAACATAATTTACGTGATTTATTTCTAGTTTCATGATGAGAACTAGAGTTAAACTGTTCCTTTCATTTTCTGGATTAAATACAAAAGGATACATTTTTAAAATTCCATCTGCTTTTGTTTGCCCTTTCTCTTATCCATGATCACTTATAATGTAATTTGTACTACTTTTGATTTATTTTTTGCTGAATTATTTTAAATCATGCATTTGATTGTCAAGTTTGATTTTTCAAATTTATTTATTTTCCTTGGCAGTTCCATTGTCATATTTCTTATGCATCTTCTCTCTCTTTTTCTAGATTTGATAGCTGCACAACTCTAAAGTTTTGTTTTTCTAAGAAATGCAAAGAATGACTCATCTTTTTATCTCAACAAACACATTTTTGATACATATAATCAAACATTTTAATATGTTCTGTTTTTTTAAAGTTTAATATAAAAAGCAACCCTACTGAAAAAAAACAAATATTCATTAGAGAAGAAAATTTAGGTTGTTGATGTGATATTAATTTACCACCAATATTAACAGATATGTCACAAACAATTTTAACTCTTATTTAAATTATAGCAAAATTCACTAAATCATATTTGTTTGATATGGAAGACAGGTTGTCTTCCTTAGGGTTTTATTGCTGTGAGAGACACCATGACCAAGGAAACTGTTTTAAGGGAGAAAACCTTAATTGGAGCCAGCTTACATTTCAGAGGATTTGTCCATTATCATCATGGCAGGTGGCATGCATGTTTACATGGTGCTGAAAAGAACCTGGGAGTTGTAAATATTGATCCCTTGGCAGTGGCAGGAATCTGTGACACCGGGCATAGACCTCAAAGCCCACCCCCACAGTGACATCCTTCCTCTGACAAGCCCACACCTCTTAATAGTGTCCCTCCCAATGGGGGCCATTTTCTTTCAAACCACCACATAGGTGCTATGAATTTTAGCCAAATATTGAAATATTCTCAGATCATATGACATTTTTATGATAAAAGTATCATCTTCTGTATTTATTAACATTATTTTCTATTTTAATGATCACATCTGGCATCAGTGTTTTCTTTAAACAATATATATGTTAAAGTACATCTTCTAAGGATAAATAGTGGAAGTTTTTACTGGAATCCAATACTTTCACAGTAATTTGGAGAATGCAATTTTGGTACATCATTTTAATGTTTGGCATTCAGAAAGAGGATGGTGGTACTTACATTTAAATCAAACACTTGGATTGTAATGATAGGAAGCTAGGTGTTCTGTATATTGCATTTAATAACCTTGGGCTTCATTTGATGTTGTCTCAAGAGTTGGGAACACAAAGGTCCTCGTACCTACAGATCACCAGAGAATCCTGAAATGTTAATCATGAAGGATTGTCTCCCAAGAGACATCCCAGAAGTATGGGAATGGATGTTTTTAAATAATGTAGTAACCTTTGTTATCTGTACAGCCAGTCTTCACCAATTGCCCTGCAATGTTTATCCAAGACTCTCTCCTTAGACATTTATTTTTAGCTTTGTTTTTCTCAGTAAATAGAACCCATCCTTAGGGAAGAAGTCACATGTACTTTATTGACTGCTGACCTGCTGACCCCTGTGCTATCTTAGTCAAAGACCACATGAGATCCTAGGCCCTTATGCTATATACATGAGGATATCTACTTTCAGTTTGATGTAATTATGACTTCTCCTGCATCAAGGATTGCATTGCACAAAGAAGTATTTTTTTATGTTTTTCTTTTCTGCAAAATTCTACTTATTTATATATGCTTACAATAACTTGCCTGATGTCAGACTTCTCTAGAAGTGTGAACCAGCACCAACTAATTTGGGCTGAAACAAGTTTTGCTTTTTTGTCTCTTGTGGTTTGCTTCCCATAGGTCCTGATCCTTGCAGGGACCTCCACATCAAACAAACACAAAGTTTTTTTGCATAGAAATCATATCTCTCCAGAAAGTCTAATGCCTGTATTGACCAAAAGCTGGTATTACAAATATAAACTCACGCCTACCTTATTTTATTCTTTTTGATGAAGTGAGTATTTGAATAAATATATTGGACCTCTTGTAATAAAGACAGTTAATTAACAACTTAATTTTTTAAGCATAGTATTTTATAAACTGTGTGGTATAATGTGGTCTGGGATGACAGCTTCACATGTTTTTGTAATACATGTTCAGTTTTCTGTTATAAATTAGAAAAGACTAGGAAGCAACCGTAAGCTGGCATTCTTGATTTCTCTACTACTTAAGAGGTTGGTCTTTGTGACTCCATTGAACAGAATTGACTATGCACAAAAATAAAGGTATATTAAAAAAGGCAATTCCTAGGACTACTTTTTAAAAGTTACCATTAAAATGATGGATAAATCTTTGTGTTCAAAGACTCATGAATTGATAGGAAACAAGACTGTCAATTTGCGTGTGTGGGAAAGGGAGTAGTTGGCTCCAGTAGAATTTCAGGAATTGAATACCAAATGCTATTATTCAAGTACTCTGCAAGCCAAACCTGGCACCGGCCATTGCCACAGAATGGCAAGCAACAGCTTGGCAATTCTGAATTAATTACTGCAAGGTAACTCAATTACTTCCATGAGTTACGGCCATTGCAGTATAAAAACACTTTATGTATTTGACTGCACATTATACTTTAGGCTGGAGAAATGTCTTAGCAGTTGAGAACACTTTCTGTTTGGGCTTCCAAGCACCTATGTCAAGATACTCACAATTGCTTATAAGTCTACCATCAGGTGATCTGATACTCTATTCTATTCTCTTTGGACACCCACATACATACACATCACACAGATAATTGTGTTCATTGCCCTGTATCATATTTACTAAGTACAGAAATTTACTGAACATTTGAAATATATTTGGTGCTCAGTGCAAATAAGAAATAAATACATATATATCCATTTATAATTGGCTATTTCTAATTGGCTAGTGAAAGAACTACATCAAACTATTTTAGTAATCAGAATAATGTGTTACTTCCCATACCAAAAAAATTACACCTGAGTAATTTGAAATTTATATGGTCACTGCTTGTTGTCACGAACCGTATTGGAGAGTGTAGAGTCTAACTAAGCAGAGAGTAAACATAATCACATTTATAAACTATTTATTTGAAATATCACAAGTCAATGATAGTCATATATTCTCAGATACATGTTGAATAAGTTAAATCTTAGATCTGAAACTTACTTAAAACTTTCTCTCCCTTCCTTCCTTCCTTCCTTCCTTTCTTCCTTCCTTCCCTCCCTCCCTCCCTCCCCCCTCCTTCCCTCCCTCCCTCCCCCCTCCCTCCCTCCCTCCCTCCCTCCCTCCCTCCCTCCCTCCCTCCCTCCCTCCCTCCCTCCCTCCTTCCTTCCTTCCTTCCTTCCTTCCTTCCTTCCTTCCTTCCCTTCTTTCTCTAGTTTTCACATGAGAGAAAACATGAATGTTTGTTAGTGTCTAGATTAATTGTCTACTTCAGTGATCTCTAAATTCATTTTTATGCTCAAAACTATCATTTTTGTTTTCTATATGTTCTCTCCTTCTTTCTATAACCTTGAAATAGAATGCAGGAATCCAAGAATGGGGGGGGGGATAAATGTACTGCTCTCTCAGCGCAGTAGGTTGAATTTTACAATTTATGCTGAAGCTGAAAGTCTACTTGAGTAATATGGTAATATGTAATAAAACATATCAATATTCCCTTCATATTCTCATCATAAATAATTCTCTTATCTATCCATGGCATATTTTTCTTATATATTTGTCTGTTGAAAAGAACTACACCAATTTCATGGTCTGGCTAATGTGAGAAATGCCACAGTATAGTAATGCAGGTTCTCCTCTACCTGTTCTTCTATTTTCTTTTATCTGAGCACATACCTAATAACAGCGTATCTGAAGTATGCAATATTATTAAATTGAAAATAGTTTTTATACAATATATTTTCTGATATTTTTATTGAAAATCAAATCTTTTCTCATAGAATGCATCCTAGCTGCATTTTATTCCTGTTCACTTTTCCCTGACCCCTGCCACCTCACCTCTCACCCAGAGCCACTGTTCTCCTCTGCTTCCCTTCAGAAAGCAGCATGCTTCCAAGCAATAACAACCAAATCTGTCAAAGCAGGATACAATAAGACAAAGCAAAAGCTTTTTTATCAAGGTGGGACAAGGCAGCCCAGTGGGAGGAAAGAGTTCCAAGAGCAGGCAAGAGTCAGAGACTCTGGGTGGATTTTTGTGCCCCACCAGCCAGCTTCCAAATAACCATATGGAAACTTATTATTAATTACTAAAGTTTGACTAATAGCTTAGGCTTTGCACTAGCTGGCTTTTATAACTTAAATTAACCTTTTTCAGTTAATGTATGTGGTACCCCGCTGTACATTGTTTTCCGCAGCAGCTGACTCATGACTTTGCCTTCTTCCCAGTATTTCGTATGCCCTGAAAATCCTGCCTTTCTATTGGCTGTTTAGCTTTTCATTAAACCAATCACAATGACGCATTTTCACATAGTACAAAGTGATATTCCACTACAAGAGGCACCTCCTCTCCCACTGTTAGGAGTACCAAAATAACCCAAGCCAATAGCCATAGCACATTCAGGAATACCAAACCACGCCCCTTTCTTGGGAGTCTCTGTACCTGCTTCCATCTGATAATGTATGGAGAAGGTACAGGTCTACACGTATAGCAAGAATATCACACATTTCATTTCTCTCTCTCTCTCTCTCTCTCTCTCTCTCTCTCTCTCTCTCTCTCCCCCTTTGGCTTTGCCTATTTTATTTGGTTCTATTCAAAGGTGTTTTGACTATCCAGTCTCAGGTTTCTGACTATCCAGGAAGAGTAGGGCATGGGCTTTCTTTCATTCTGTTGGTCTCAAGATAAATCTGACCACTATTGGTCGCTCCCACAAGTGCCTTGCCATCGTTGCCCAGGATATCGTGTAGGCAGGAAAGATTGTAGATGGAGGATTTTGTGGCAGCATTGATGTCCAGGCTTTTCTTTCTGTAACCTGAAGATTGTCTTCCTATACCAAAGTGACTAGAATGTTTGGTGATGGCTCCAAGAGGTACCAGGTTCATTTCTCTATGTTTAATGAGCTGTAGGGATGTTGTTTTCCCCTTGTTCAATGCCTCCCAGGTCCTCTCTACTTCCATACCCATGCAAATCCATACCCTTTCTTTCTCTCAGAGAACAAACAAACATCTGAAAATTAGAACAAAATGGAATAACAGACAAACAAACCAGAATAGGACAGAGAGAGAGAGAGAGAGAGAGAGAGAGAGAGAGAAGGCATAAGAAACATATAGAGATGCACACACACACATTTGCACACATATAAATCTCATTAAACACAAAATTGAAAACATAATATAACATTTTATTTATTTATAGTTTATATGGAAAGTTTATAGTTATTTCAGCAATTACTATGCTAATGAATACTCTAAGCAACGGTGCCATATTCTGTTTTTTTAAATTTTAGCTCTATAACATATTTCTTCTTTATTCTAGTAAGTTTAAACTGTTCCCCCTTATTTCTTTGATGACCCACTCTTCTTCAACCTCTTTGTTCTCTATGTATTTCTAAATGATTTGGGGCTGGTTCTTTCTCATCCTCTCCAGCTTTATTCCATTACAGTCTGATAAGATAGAAGAGGTTTTCTATTCATTGCATTTGACTTGGAAATTTTAATGAACTAAAATATGATAAAGGTAAAGTATAATAAAATTATCTCTACTTTAGAAAAATACTTGTATTCTGTAACTGTTGGGTGGAATAATATGTAATTGTTTGTTATATCAATATGCTTCATAGTGCAATTAGACTCTGGGCCTTCTTCTTTGATTATGTTTGTTTAAGTGGCCTCTCTACTGTTGAGAATAACTAGTTAGAGGTCCAATATATTGTCTGCGGATCCAACTGATCTTTTAAATGCTGTGGTGTTTGCTTCATGAAGTTGTGTACTGGCAGCTGTGGTGTTTCACATATGATAGCCAACAAATAGGTGACTTGTGAGGATGCTTTCCAGGCCTTGAGGAAAGTCTGAGCTATGTCAATGTGTACCAGAAAAATCTTGCCTAATTTTGATTAATTTTCTCATAAAGTGTAATATGTTAGACATTGATGAAACTATGTCCTTTTCCTTTTAGATTTTATTAGCTTGAAAATATTATTTTCTATTCTTCCAACTTCTGTCTGTGCATGTCTTTACCAAAGCAGTAAGTTTCCTATAGGTAGCTGTTATCTCTAATTTCTTAGTCATTTGTCTACCCATAGTCTACGCATTGGAGAATTAAAAGCATTTTTAAATTCAGGAAGGTCTTCAAATCTTATATACTAGTTCACACCATAACATAGAATTTCTACTGTTTAGTTCTTTCCTGATTATTATCTACTTGCCCAACATTCTCTTAGATTTATGATTTACTATACTATTCTAAAGTCCTTAGTTCTCTAGCAAGTATTAAAAATAACTCTGGGTGGTGTACTAATATTCATTTATTTACTTATTTATTTTGTATTGACATTCCATGGCAATAGGTTTTTGTTGAAAACCTGGTTTTATTATGTTGAGTTTTCTTGTGTATTTTTGATTGGGAAATGTTTTTACAGGTTTATTCATTTAGGTATTTTGTATATATGTGTTATATACGTGGGGAATGTACGTAATACATGTGAATGTGCAGGTATATGGACCTGTGTTCAGGAATGGGGAGGCCAGAGAAGGACAAGTGCATTCGTGTGATGTTCTCAGTCTTATCGCTTTGAAGGAGGGTTTCCTGTTAACCATGACATGCACAATGTAAATCATATTTGTTTTCATCTTTATTCTATGTTCTTCTGGATTTTTTCTAGTGTATACTTTCTTTCTATAGGTTATGTACTCAAACAATATATTCAGGCAATATAGTCATTGCAGTGTGCTTGCATTTTGATTTTCAAGTGAATGAGTACAATGAATACAAAACAAACAGATTTTGCATAGCCCTTACATGATTAAGCATTTTACACATGACAGGTTAAAAAAAAAAAACTATCCAAGGAACACACATACATACATCCCCCCAGATACCTGTTATAGATAAACCATGTAGGCAAACAAGATTTTTTTTCTTTTTCAGTCAGGTCTTTTACTGGCTGGTTGCATTTTGGAGTTACACAGAAAGGGCTAATCACTTTACTACTTATCTTGAAAAGTAATCTTATAAGGAATCTTAAAGGAATCCCAAACCAAACCTTTTATATATGAAAAAGAATTAATTGGCTCTACTTTAAATCTTTACAATACATACCTACTCATCAATAGTTTTTATAACAGGAAATCGATGGGTACAAGTAACTAATCATCACCTTTCTCAACTAATTCTAGCAAGAAAAGTGCCTCAACTAGTAATAATGGGGCTGCTTTGTTCTTTTTCCTGACCTTAACAAGTACTGCATTCAACTATTTGCCCTTCTAAAACTGTAGATGGTCTCCTTGGGTTTTCTTTTTTCCTCAAAGCTATTTGACAAAAATATCTTAGTCAAAGTTATTTTCAAAGCTTTATTTCAGTAGTGATGCACTCTGAAACCTGTGAACACATCCTCCAAAATTAAGGTTAAAAGAACTTAAGCTAGTTGGTCAAACAGGGACTCAATTGTTCCTCTTAATCATTAACCTAAGCCACAGTCTATAGAGCTCTTCAATAAAAACTCAAGTGTTGTAGCAGTGTGACACTTCTTTGTTTTAATATTAATCATCAAAACTCTACTTAAATCTATTATTATTATTATTATCAATTAGACAGTAAAGCATGAGAAGAAATCATCTTTATGGTAATCCACAGGTAAAAATGCCCAGTAGAATGGAATGTTTTTATGAGATAAGCACACTACATTACAGGCAGTGAGGATCTCCCCACACTCATTCATACCATGCCAGATACCAGAGAAAGCTAGCAGCAACAAATACGAAAGGGCACAGCAGAAACAAAAGACATCCCAGGGTCTGAGGTCTAGGGCTCTTAGCTTTCCGAGACTTGCCCATCAGTTTCCTCCAGGTGGGCTGACACCTTGAAATTCAGTTCCCGCCTGCTGCTCCTCTGACACAGCCATAATCACTTGTTTCTGTGTTCTGCTTGCGATTGAGTGAAGTCAGCAAATGGAACCTTCAGTCATACCTGTGGGGGTTAAGCTACCATATAGAAGGTCTTTTCTTCTCATCTGTTCGTTAATTATTGTTCAGGGTTGAGACAGAGTTAAACCCGGGTGAGACTGAGTCACATTTTTCTAGCTGTAAATTATGTGGTTTAGAAGAAACACATTCAGCTAATAAGATTACAGGCAGGACTGTGATCAATCCATGATCTCATTTATAAAGAATAAATTTAATAGTTTCAACAACACAAAATGTAAACAGACAAGAAAAAACAACTATAGCACTAACCAGCTGACAGTAATTACCATAGCACCAACAGCAAAGAGGAGAGAAATAAAAAGTGAAAATACAGAATAAGCTAAACAACACTAATGAACAAGGAAATCAATAGAAATAGAAGAGAGTGTGGTATGCATGTCTGTTTTACAGTTATTCTGGAGACATTAAACAGGAGGATAGAGTTGAAACCTACTATTTGAAATAGATTGAACACCTTCTCGTATAATATGGAAGACAAAATTGGAAAGAGAATGAGAGAGGGAGGGAAGGAGAGAGAGAGAGAGTTTTGCATAGTCCTTACATGATTAAACATTTTACATGTGACAGGTTAAAAAAATATCCAAAGAACACACTTACATACATAGCCCAGATACCTTTATAGATAAACCATGTAAACAAGCAAGATTATTTTTCAGTCAGGTCTTTTACCAGCTGAGAGAGAAGAGAGAGAGAGAGAGAGAGAGAGAGAGAGAGAGAGAGAGAGAGAGAGAGAGAGAGTTGGGACTCCCCATAAGCTCTCCGAGTCATAGGGACTGTCAACATTTCATTTTCTTCTTTTATTCCTGCCATTGTGCCATGATATGCTATGTCCTGGGTTTTGTTTTCTGTTTCATGATTTCTCTGTGGAAAACTTCACACTTGTATGGCTTTATAATGTTCTTTTGGTGTTAATATTTGATAACTCTGAGTGAAATGGTTATAGTTTTCCAAACATTTTCTATTCCAAATGTTCAAATACATTGGTTGTAGATCTTGTACACTGTTACAATTTTGGTTCATTTTATATTCATTTTTCTATATATCACAAATGAAATGGTGGCTCTATACAACCTTCATAGCATATCCCTTTCTTTCTCTTCATTTGTATTCTGATAAACCATTGCCATTCCTTTATATGAAGAGTAAGGTTTGTCAGTCTCCATTTAAGGATGTATATTTAAATTATTGCATTTTATATATCAACTACAGTTCCCTCTTCATCCACTCCCCTGCACCACCACCACCACACTTCTCATTTACTCCTCAGAGAGGGTAATGCCACCCACTGGCTCAGCAAAGCCTGACATATGAAGTTGATGGAGGGCCAAGTCCGGCTCCCCTGCATGGAGGCTGATTACAGTATCCCAACTTAAACTACAAAATGGGCTACAAAAGGTCAGTTCATGCATCAGGGACAAATCCTGGTCCCATTGCCAGGAGCCCCACAAAAAGACAAAGCCACACAATTGTCAGCAACATTCAGCAGGCCTAGATCAGTCCCCGGCAGGCTCCTCAGGTGTCAGTCCAGAGTCTATGAACTATCACCAGCTCTTATCAGCTGTCTCTGTAGGTTACCCCATAATTATCTTGATCCTAATTGTTCATAAAATCCCTCCTCCCTCTCTTTAACTGAACTCCAGGAGCTCCACTGAGTGGTTGGCTGCGGATCTCTGCATTTGCTTCCATCAGTTAGTGGATGAAGGTTGTGTAAAGTTTTTCCAGCCTGGTAAGCCTCTCCACCAACGCAATAATCCAAATCAGATCAAATCAAACTGAATTAGAATCAGCCCAGGTTTAATGGATGGCAGAATTCCTGGGAGGCCCTCCAGAAAAATATGGAGAAGCGGAAGGAGAAAAGGAGAGACCTTATATTCATTCTCTGAGGGGCAATTTAAATAGCCTTTGGGAGTGGTCTTGACTCTTTCTGGGAAGGAGTCACCTTTTGGCAAGCTTTCCCAGAGGTGGAGTCTGCACTGAGGCACCTTCCAAGGGAGTGTACTTGAAATGGAATTTTCCACTCAAATTTAAAATATATCAGGGGCTAAGGTGACACATCCAACCCAACATTCCAGACCTTTTTGAATAAGGATGTTAAGGGTGAGGTGATGCTTCCAACCAAACAGGTTCTATGTTGACAAGTAAGGGAGTCATCAATCTGATTACAGGAGAAGGCCAATCAGGCACCTGTTGCACTCTTGCTCAGAATCTTATCTGGAGTCATCTTTGTGGATTTCTGGGTGTTTCCCTAGCCTCAGATTTCTCCCTAACCCCCAGATGGCTCAATCTATCATGGTATCTCTTTCACTGATCTCCCTCTCTTGCATCCCTCCCCCAACTTGATCACCCTGTTTCCTCATGTTCTTATCCTCCTTTTCCTCCTCTCTTATCCAGTTTCCTAAGGAGATCTAATCTATTTCCGCTTTCTAGGTTGATTAATACAGGTCCCTCTTAGGGTCATCCTTGTTATCTAGCTTCTCTGGGGTTGCGGATTATAGCCTGGTTATCCTTTGCTTTACATTTAATATTCATTTATTAGTGATTACATACCAGTTTGTCTTTCTGAGTCTGGGTTACCTCACTCAATATGATTTTTTTCCTTGTTCTATCCATTGGCCTGCAAATTTTATGATGTCATTATTTTTTAACCACTGAGTAATACTCCATTGTATAAATGTACTACAGTTTTGCTTTTTTCTTAAGCATTTTTTAGTTGATGAACATCTAGATTGTTTCCATGTTCAGACTACTACAAATAAAGCTGCTATGAACATAGCTGAGCAAATGTCATTGTGGTATGATTGTGCATCCTTAGGGTATATGTCCAAGAGTAGTATCGCTGGGTCTTGAAGAAGGTTTATTCCCAATTTTCTGAGAGACCGCCATACTTATTTCCAAAGTGGCTGTACAATTGTGTGCTTTCACCAGAAGAGAAACAGTGTTCTCTTACTCCACATTTTCTAGAGCATAAGATGACATAAGTGTTTTTGATCTTAGCCATTCTGAGAGTTGTAAGATGGTGTCACAGTATCATTTTGATTTGTATTTTCCTTATGACTAAGCATGTTGAGCAAGTCCTTAAATGTCTTTTAGTCATTTGAGATTCTTCTGTTGAAAATTATGTGTTTAGATTTGTACCCCATATTTCAATGGAATTATTTGGTATTTTGATGTTTAGGTTCTTGAGTGGAGAACAGCACTCCCTCAGATGTCAGGTTCACGAAGATTTTTTTCCTATTTTGTAAATGGCCATTTTATATTATTTGCAGTCTCCTTTGCCTTACAGAAGTTTCTCATTTATGTATTGTGACTCTCAGTGTTTGTGCTACTGATGTTATATTTAGGAAGTGGTCACCTATGCCAATGTGTTCACGGCTACTTCCCAGTTTCTCTTCTATCAGGTTCAGTGTACCTGGATTATGTTGTGGTCTTTGATCCACCTAGACTTGAGTTTTATGCAAGAGAATAAATATGGATATATATGAGACCTACCTACAGTTTTCTACGTTATCTTCCCGTTATCAGCACCATTTGTTGAAGATGCTTTCTTTTCCCATTGTACTAATTTGAGTTCTTTGTCAAATTCAGGTGTTCATACGTGTATGGATTAATGTCAGGGTCTTCATTTCAATTCCATTGATCCACATGTCTGTTTTTATGTCAGTTTTTATTACTGTATCTCTATAATGGAGCTTGAGGTCAGAGATGGTAATGCCTCTGGGAGATCCTTTATTGTACAGGATTATATTATCTAGCCTGAGCTTTTATTTTTCCATATAATAATGAGTATTTTTCTTTTGAAGTCTGTAAAAATTATGTAGGGATTTTTATGGGGATTGCACTGAATCTGTAGATTGCTTTGGTACGATTGCCATATTTATTACATTAATCCTACCTAACTAAGAGCATGGGAGATTTTTCATTTTCTGGTATCTTTTTCAATTTCTTTCTTTAAAGACTTAAAGTTCTTGTTAATATCTCTCACTTGTGTAGTTAGAGTTACCCAAATATCCAAAGATATTTTATATTATTTGTGGCTATTATAAATGTGATGTTTTTCTGGTTTCCTTCTCAGTTCATTTATCATTTATATATAGGAGGGCTACTGATTGTTTATTTTTTAGTTAATATTTTATTTTGCCACATTACTGAAAATGTTCATCAACTGCAAGAGTTCCCTGGTAGAATTGTTGCGATCACCATCTGTAAATGGTAAAATTTGACTTTTTTTCCAATTTGTATTTCCTTGAAATCTGTTTGTTGTCTTATTGTTCCAGCTAGAACATGACTACTATATTGGATAAATATGGATAGAGTGGACAATTTGGGTGATTTTTTTTTTTTTTTGATGTGCTCTTGGAATCAGTTTGTCAGTATTTTACTGAGTATTTTTCCATCAATGTTCATGAGAGAGATTGGTTTACAATTCTTTTTCTTTGTTACCTCTTTTTGTGGTTTGGGTATCAGGCTTACTATTGTCTCATAAAAAGAGTTTGGCCATGTTCCTTCTGTTTATATTGTGTGGAACAATTTGAGAAGTATTAGTATTAGCTCTCTTTTGAAATTCTGGTAGAATTCTGTGCTGAAATCACCTGACTCTGGGCTTGTTTTGTTGGGAGATTTTTAACGACTGCTTCTTTTTCCTTGAGAGTTGTATGCCTATTTAAGTTGCTTTTCTGTTCTTGATTTAATATTTGTATGTACTACCTATCCAGAAACTTGTCTATTTCTTTTAGGTTTTCCAACTTCATTGAGTACATGTTTTTGAAGTATAACTTAGTGATTCTCTGAATTCCTTCAGTATCTATTGTTATATCACCCTTTCTTTTCTGATTTTGTCAATTTGGATATTCTCTCTCCATCTTTTGGTTAGTTTGCATAATGGCTTGCCTATCTTGCTAATTTTCTGGAAGAACAAGCTCTTTATTTCATTGATTCTTTATATTGTTTCCTTTGCTTTTGTTTTATTGATTTCAGTTCTCAACTTGATTATTTCCTGGCATCTAGTCCTCCTGGGTTAGTTTGTTTTTCTTTATTCTAGAGATTTCAGGTGTGCTGTTAATTCATTGTGTGAGATTTTTTTTTTCATTTCTTCATTTATGCTCCTAGTGCTCTTAACTTTCCTTTTAGCACTGCATTCACAGTTTCCCATAACTTTGGGTACATTGTGCATTCATTTCCATTGAATTCTAGGAAGTCTTTAATTTCTTCCTTTATTTCTTCTTTACTGAGTGGCGATTCAGTTGAGCATTATTCAGTTTCCATGAGTTTCTAGGAATTCTGCAATTTGTGTGCTGTTGTATTTTAACCTTAAGCCAATATGATCTGATAAGATACAAAGAGATGTTCCAATTTTATTATATCTATTGGCATTTGTGACTAAGTATGTGGCAAATTTTAGAGAAAGTTCCATGAGGTTCTGAGAAGAAGTTATATTCTTTTGTGTTTGGGTGAAATGTTCTATAGATGTCTGTTAAACTCATTCGTGTTCTTAACATCTGTTATTTTCCTTATTTCTCTGCTAATTTTCTGTCTGGGGGACCTATACATTGGTGAGAGTGGATAGCTGAAGGCTGCCTATTATTCTGTGGGGTTATATGTATGAGTTAAACTTTAGTAATGTTTAAACTTTAACAATGCCATTTTATTTGGGGCATAAATTTTCTAAATTGAGACTTCATCTTGATAGATTTACCTCTCATGAATATGATATGTCTTTCTCCATCTATGTTGATCAATATTAGTTAGGAATCTATTTTATTAGATACTAGTACAAATGTGCCAGCTTGTTTTTAGGTCCATTTGATTGGAACATCTATCCCAACCCTTTACTTTCAGGTAATATCAGTCTTTGAATTTAAGTGTGTTTTTTGTATGCAGCAAAAGGACAGATCCTGTTATTGTATCCATTATGTTAGCCTGTGCCTTTTTATAGGTAAATTGATTTCAATGATGTTAAGGGGTATTAATGATCAGTGATTATAAATCTCTGTTCTTTTTTTTTTTTTTTTTTGGTTTTGGTGGTGGTGGTGATAGTGTTTTGGGATTTCCTATGTAGGATTATCTATTGTCTGTATTTCCCTGAGAGCAAACCCCCTTGGGTTGCTCTTTTCCTTCTAATACTTTCTTCAGGGCGGGATCTGTGAATAGGTAATGTTTAAATGTAGTTTTGTCATTGAATATATTGTTTTCTTCTTATGGTGATTGAAAAGTTTGCTGGGTATAGCAGTCTGAGCTGACATCTATGGTATCTTAGTATCTATAAAATATCTGTCCAGGACCTTCTGGCTTTTAATGTCTCCACTGAGAACTCGGGTATTTTTTCTGATAGGTCTGTCTTTATGTTACTTTGCCTTTTTTCCTTTGCAGCTCTTTATTCTGTATGTTTAGTGTTTTGATTATATTATGGCAGCTGGATTTTTTTTTAGTTTGATACAATATATTTTTTTGTTCTGTAAGCTTCTTGTACCTTTTTAGCCATGTCCTTCTTTAGATTTAGAAAGTGTGCTTCTATTATTTTGAGCCTTCTGGAATTTCTGTGCCCTTAAGCTAGTAATCACCTTTTTCTATCCCTAACATTCTTAGGTTTGGTCTTCTCATGCTGTCCCACATTTCCTGAATGTTTTGTGTTGAAGACTTTGTTGAATTTAATTTTTTTTCTTTGACCAATGGATCCACTTCCTCTATCATGTCTTCAGTGCCTGAGATTCTTTCTTGCATTTCTTGCATTCTGTTGGTTATGCTTGCATCGGTAGTTACTGTTCGTTCACAGATTTTCCATCTCCAGAATTCTCTTAGTTTGTGTTTTCTTTATTGCCTAGTCTTCAACTGTTTCCTACGCCTGTTTGATTTTTTTTGTTTGTTTGTTTGTCTTTTCCTTGATTTCTTTATGGAAATTTTTCATTTCCTTTTTAAGGGCCGCTCTCATTTTTTTAAATTACACTATTAATTTATTTTATTTATTTATTTATTTATTAAAGATTTCTGCCTCCTCCCCACCACCACCTCCCATTTCCCTCCCCCAATCAAGTCCCCCTCCCTCGTCAGCCCTAAGAGCAATCAGGGTTCCCTGCCCTGTGGGAAGTCCAAAGACCATCCACCTCCATCCCGGTCTAGTAAGAGGAGTATCCAAACTGCCTAGGCTCCCACAAAGCCAGTACGTGCAGTAGGATCAAAAACCCATTGCCATTGTTCTTGAGTTCTCAGTAGTCCTCATTGTCCGCTATGTTCAGCGAGACCGGTTTTATCCCAAGCTTTTTCTGACCCAGGCCAGCTGGCCTTGGTGAGTTCCTGATAGAACATCCCCATTGTCTCAGTGTGTGGGTGCCCCCCTCGAGGTCCTGAGTTCCTTGCTTGTGCTCTCTCTCCTTCTGCTCCTGATTTGGACCTTGAGATTTCAGTCCGGTGCTCCAATGTGGGTCTTTGTATCTGTCTCCTTTCATCGCCTGATGAAGGTTACTGTTCAGGAGGATGCCTATATGTTTTTCTTTGGGTTCACCTTCTTATTTAGCTTATAAAGTTATTTAAGATCATTTTCTCCTGTTTCATCTGCGTTGGAATGTTCAGACCTTGCTGTTGTAGAATCACTATGCTGTCAGTTGAATGTGTTCTTAGACTGCCATCTACCCATCTAGGTTTGAGGAAATTATAGGTTCCGGTGTTGATTTTTTAAGTGGTTTCTGTGCCTCTGGGGACCGCTGCTGACATGCTGCTGTGGCTTATCTTCTAAAGGGAACAGGTGGAGCCTGTGCATTATGGGACTCTGATATCTCAGGGGTTGACTGACCTGGGGAACGGGTGGAGGGGGTAGTGGAGGTGTCTGCCTGCAGGACTCTACATACTGACTGACCATGACTCGGGCTGGGATGGGTGGAGAGGTGCAATCTGTCCCATTGTCTGTAGCCTAGAGATGAGGCAGTCTAAGCAGGAGGCCAGTCATATACCTCTTCTTCTAACTGGTGCAGGTGGAGCTCTTTAAATTATTTCTTTATTTTTTTAGATTAATATCTTTACATAATTTCTTCCTTCTTTTCCCCTCCAAATGATTTCTTACCTCTCTTGGCTTTCTTTCAAATTCATGTTCTCTCTCTTTTATTAATTGTTGTTACATACATATATTATATAAGAATATATATGTATATACACATATATATATACACATATACAAATACACACACACACACACACACATATATATATATATCCATGCAGTGGTTGTGCAATCCTTTAATTCCAGCACTCAGGAGGCAGAGGCCAGTAGATCTTTGTAAGTTCAAGGCCAGCCTGGTCTATAAGAGTTGGTTCCAGGACAGTAAGGGTTGTTACATAGAGAAACTTTGTCTTGAAAAAACAGATGTACATATATATATATATATATATATATATATATATATATATACACATATATATACACACACACACACACGCACATATGTGTGTGTGTTTCTTAAATATGTAAGTCTGTATAATGTTACTTGTATGTATGTTTTTATGATTGATCATTTATTATTGGATAACCAATCAGTGCGCTTTTCCGTGGGGAAAAATATTTCTCAAAATCTTAGCATTCCTTAGCTGCCCATGGTGCTTTATGTAGGGTTGACGTCTTATGGAATCCTGCCCCCATACATTTAGCATGTCTATAGTTGTTTTCCTTGGTTGGTTCATATTTAGGCAGTCATGTTGATGAGACTTTCTGGGTATAGCTTCTCACATTACTAGAAAACACAGTTTCACAGCAAACTTGCTGATCCTCTTGATCCTCTTCCACAACTGTCCCTGAGCCAAAGGTGAGAGAAGGTTTTTATAGATCTATCCCTGTAATTTGGCTTCACAACTTTGCATTTTGATTGATTATAATTTTCTGTAATGATCTGTATCAGCTGCAAAGAAAAGTTGCCTTGAAGAACACCGAGGGTTACATTTACATGTGGGTATACTGACATATATTTAGAGTGTAGTTCCTCTGGTTTAGTAAGATGGTTGAATGTTCTCCAAACCCGTGATTTTACTTGCCCCAGGTGGTTGCCAAGGTTTCCAGCACCAGGCATGACTTTGTTTGTGTTTTGTGGGTTTTAGGTTCAAACAGAGAGTTATTGTTTACCTCCAAGGAACATGAACTGCTATTTTACCTTTAAGTTTATTGAGGCAAACTGGTAGTTTTTGTCATTTATAGCTATCACAGATAGGATTGTTGGTTATTTCTATCCTTGGTAAGATTGCATGCACATCTGGTACCATGAAAGTTCATCCCCAGGAAGGAAGTTTTCAGGTCAGTGCCTATGCAGAGACCTCTAAGTACTGTGTTTGAAGTGCCTGATATTTTCAGCAATTAGGCGTTGTTTTCCACATTATAAAGGTGAAGAATCTGACTTCATACTGGCATGCCACAATAATAAGACTCAGTTCAGCAAAAAAAAAAAAAAAAAAAAATATCAGGTCTTGAGAAAGTTCAAACAGGTACTGAGAAAGCAGCTGATTTACTGAGATCACAACCACAGAAGAGGAGACATCTACAGTAAACCAGAATACTTATAAAGACTAAGCTTTATTTAAAGTAAGAAAGACTGTGTTACAAAAACATTAACTATAAGTGATTCTGGTTAAAGATTTACAAAGAAGCAGAAATAACAGAACATAGATAAACTGATAGATTAATTATAGTTAAAAGTACAAACAGACAAACACCTCACACTGATTTACTTACATTATAAAAAGCAAAGGTTCAGCAGCCACTCTATCTGAGATCGTTAATCCAAAAGACGAATAAAACTGATTAGGTAACTCAAACCTTGACTTAAAGTCTGAGACTAGTGGTACTTTATTATGGGGAAGATCTGACAGCTGAGGCCAGAGGAACATAGACCTCTCATCTCTGGACTGCAACCCCACTCTCCATGGGCTGTGGAATTCTCACTGGGCTGACAGAGGACAGGATGGCGCCTTCACAGATGATCCACAGTGATATTCCTAACTCTGCTCTCTAATGCAACACTGGCCCCTTCAGGAATCACTCAAAAACATGCCACAAAATATTAGTTTTTCAGTTGTCTGGGCATCCATAGAGTCAGACAAGTTGACACATAACATTTTACATACACTAACTAAAACTCAGGATCCAGATATGTTATGGCATATTCATCATTGAGAGTGAAAGGAAATAAATAATCTTCACACGACTTACCACTGTTCAAAAAGATTGTGGAACACCACAAAATAAGTGAGAATGGAGTGTCAGCTGTTAAAGAGTGAACAGTACCCTTCAGAAGGTTTTAGAGTTCACATGAGCTTAGGCTAAGGTAAATAAATGAGTACATCTATTTCTTTCTAGGCTTGTCACATTTCTTGACAAGAATTTGATTCACATTTGAAGTCTGAGATGGAAAAATAAAAGCAGAGTATTGTTAGGCTTCTGCTGCATCAGATAATTATTTTCAGAATTCTGTAACTGAAAGCCAGATGGGATAGGAGCTGTTTCTGTTCCTGGTGAACAGAAAAGCTGAGATACGCAGCTGCAGGATGCTGATGGACGTTACCTTTCCATCTAGTGAGAAGGAGTAACCACCTCCTATGCTTAGACATGATGAAGAATGTCAAAATAATGATGATTCCAGAAAGTTAAAATATCCTAAGGTAAGATAGATATATAATACATTTCTGATTTTGAATACAAAGTACAATTATTCAATGCTTATTAAAAGAAATACATTTCAGGAAATCCTTGGTTAGATAACAGTCCTGTGTGTGTGTGTGTCTGTGTGTGTGTGTGACAGAGAGACAGAGAGACAGAGAGACAGAGACAGAGAGAGATTCAGAGAGAGAGAGAGAGAGAGAGAGAGAAAGAGAGAGAGAGAGGAGAGTAGGTGTGTATTTGGAAGTGTTGGAACATTGCTGGTTCCCTACATAGCTTACACATTGTGCTGTAAAAACCTGTTCAGTGTTTTGTGCCCAGAATTCCTCACATTTTAAAAAATTACATGCAGTGTTTCCTTCATTTTCAAATAGGCAAAATGACTCTTTAGTCATATTCTATCTGGTGGAAATTTAGATATTTATATTCATAGTATGAAACTTTTTTGAGCTTTAGTCACCTGCAGGTAATATGATGTTAATATGTAATCTTGAATTATTTGCTGCTATCTCAAAATTAAGCACAGAAAGAAATGTGGAATCTGAGCCTCTTTATATTTTTTAATTCAAATTAATTTTATTTGAAAGTGGGTCACATACTTGATATATTATGCATGTTTACATGCATTTAATTATTTTTTCAAAGTTATGATGAAACCAAAGGACAGGCTTGGAGGTGTAGATCTACAACCTAGCTATTTGTGACACAGCTTTAGGGATCACTTATCTAAGTGTTGTCGCGCAATTTAAAAAGTGGTAGTCTTCAAATGTAACTTAGTGGCTACATGGCACTCACAAGGCTCTGCATTGAATCTAACCCAGTACCAACACAGTGTTTAAGATGGCTCCTTTTCGCTACAACCTGGTGTTTTTCAGCTTCTTTTCAGTAGCCACACCACCATTCATATAGTTTGCCCAACTATATATTTTATTCTATTTGAGGCTATTTTGAAGGGTGATGCTTCTCTGATTTCTTCCTCAGCCCATTTATTATCTTTATAAAGGAAGGCTGCTGTGGGAACTTCTTTGACCAATAGCTTTTAAGATAATAGCACACTTAGGCATGGTACTTAATCCATGTTGGTGTCCTTTGTTGACTTAGATTTCTGTCCCAACAGGTCCCAAAGCCATTCAGTCTTAATAAAATACAAAAAGGTCTATATTAACTATAAACGGATTGACCTATTAGCTCAGGCTTCTTATTAATTAATTCTTACATCTTAAATTAGTCCATAATTCTTGTCTGTGTTAGCCACATGGCTTGATACCTTTTAAAAGTGAGGTGTTCTCAAGTTGCTTTCTATGTATCTGGGTGACTGCAGACTGCACCTTTCCTCTTCCCAGAATTCTCTTGTTCTTATTGCTCTGCCTCTACTTCCTGCCTGGTCATCCTGCCTATACGTCCTACCTGGCTACTAGCTAATCAGCATTTTAGTAAAACAATACAAGACTATTGTCCCACAGCAGAGGGCTACTGATTATTTTGAGTTAATCTTGTATCCTGTTACATTACTGAAGGTGTTTATTAGTTGTAGAAGTTCCTTGGTAGAATTTTTGGGATCACTTATGTAAGCTATCATATCATGAGCAAATAGTGACAGTTTGACTTCTTCTTTTCTGATTTATATCGCCTTTTGCTGTCTTATTGCTCTAGCTAGAACCTGAAAAACAGTGTTGAATAGGTAACAGAGAGAGTAGAAAGCCTTGTCTAGAAGCAAAAAGTTTAAAATGGAAAAGAGATAGCATCTTCAACAAATGGTGCTGGCATAACTGGATACCAAATGTAGAAGAATGAAAATAGATCCATATCTATCACCATGCATAAAACTCAAGTCCAAATGGATCAAAGACCTCAACATAAAGCTCACAACACTGAACCTCATGGATGAAAAAGTCTGAAGTACACTTGAACACATTGGCACAGGAGACCACTACCTAAAAATAACCCCAATAGCACAGACACTGAGAGAAACAATTAATAAATGGGACCTCCTGAAACGGAGAAGCTTCTGTAAAGCAAAGGACACAGTAAATAAGACAAAACATCAGTTATAGAATGGGAAAAGATCTTCACCAACCCCACATTGGACAAAGGGCTGATCTCCAAAATATACAAAAACACTCAGGGAGTTGGTAATCAAAAGAACAAATACTCCAATTAAAAAATGAGGTACAGACTTAAACAGAGAACTCTTCACAGAGGAATCTAAAATGGCTGAAAGACACTTAAGGAAATGTTCAACATCCTTAGCCATCAGAGAAATGCAAATCAAAGCAACTTTGAGACTTCATCTTACAAATATAAGAATGGCCAAGATCAATAACATAGATAACAACTTATGCTGGAGAGGTTATGGAGTAAAGGGAACACTCCTGCATTGCTGGGGGAGTGCAAACTGGTACAGCTCTTTTGATTATTAGTGTGGCAATTTCTCAGAAAATTAGGAAGCAACCTTCCTCAATACACAAAGGATGCTCAATCGTCCCACAAGGGCATGTACTCAACTATGTTCATAGCAGCCTTGGTTGTCATAGCCAGAACGTGGAAACAACCTAAATGCCCCTCAAACAATTAATAGATAATAAAAATGTGGTATATTTACACAATGGAATACTACACAGAAGAAAAAACAGTGGCATCTTGAAATTTACAGGCAAGTGGATAGATCATATTGAGTGAGATACCCAAACTGTGAAAGATAAATATCATATGTACACACTCATTAGTGACTTATTTATATAGCTCAATAAAAATATTAAAAACATGTTACCATGAACTTTAATCATGTATTTTTAACTTGCTCTCACATATATGTTTGGTTGACAATAAACTCATTTTCCTCACAAAATCCTTTTACTTATTTCATCTGTCACCAGGCAGTGTTGGCATTTTTCTGTCACCTGGGAAAACCGTTGCTTTAAATTATAGCCTCATGATTAAACAGAAACATATGGAATGTTCTGAAATGGATAGTGGTGTTTATATGTAATGTAACTGTTTATAATGAGTAAATGTTAATGATGTTTCAAATATTGCTTAGCCTTCGATTGAAATAAAATAATGGCAAATTATATCCATTGAAAATAAACATTATGTATTTGCTTAAATATAGGAAGTCATTTGGAGCTAAACTTATGTTTTTAATGCCTAAATCAAGCTAAAATCATTTTGAACTAAAAATATGTATTATATTTTTAATTATGTAATAATACATGTAATAAAATTATAATATTTTACAAATAATATTTGAGTAATCTTTACAGTTTTGAATCATTCTAAATACCTATATTATAACTTTAAAATAATGCAAAATTATTGTACTAAAATTAAAAAAGTAGTATGATAGATTTAAAAATTAAAATAGCAAAAAACAAACAGAGTATGCAAAAGTCAAAGGATTTCTGATATGATTCTAGAATCTGTCAGGAACTTTCCTGTGTGTCAGAAGTTTCTCTATACAAAATTAAGCTTTTAGATTGAAAAGACAGGGACGCATGCGCACACACACACATCTTCCATGATACTAATTACTGTGTGAACCTTTTCCTTATTGATTTTTACTTCTCAGTTTATAATTGAGGAGAAAATATTATTAGTCTACTATGTTTTTTGACAGTATAAAAGATTAAAAGATATTAATCCAGCTATAGAGAAAAGAAATTCATTCTCTACAATTCTGTTGTATAAGAAGTAGAAAGAAGAGCAAAGCCAAGTGCATGCTTTCAGGGGAAGCTTTGGTTCTATTCAGAGGATAAAGTAACCCCTTCCATAAGGAAATAAAAGATAACGATAGAAAGTATGTTGATGGGTAGATCCCTGTAGCTCATTCGCAAGCCAATTTATCTGAACCTTTGATCAGCAACCTGTTTAGTGAGAGGTCATATAGCAGTATGAAGAGCTATCAGAGAAAACATTTGATATTGATTCCTGATCTCCACATTCACACACAAACACAGATATATATATATATACACACATATATATACATATATGCACATACCAATGCACACACATGCAGAAACATGTACATATAACACACCTACACACAAATTTAACCGTAAAGACCTTTTGGATTTTCTGGTCTATGATGTTATACATTGAAATTTTAACTATTTTTCTCATGCATGTAGTCTTTATTCTGTCCTATCCACTGTTTAAGACACCCACTAACATTTTAATTCTCATATTTTACTGTTCCAGATGGTATTTTTTTCAATTGATTCCTCATTCTTGATAGCTTCTTATTGTTTGAGCATCTTTGTAATTGCATCCTTTATTCTGCTTTCATTTTGTGTGCAGTATAATGATTTCTTAATCTTAATGTGTGTCTGCTGATCTCAATTGTGAAGCCACACTTGTTCATGTTGCAAAATGTTTTATTGTGAACATATGCTTATTTTTCATATGTAAGCCTCATATTCATCCATTGTGGATGTTAATATGCCTCAGCTGGAAACAGGATAAGATCTTATTTCTGATCCACTTTAGCTCTCCTCTGTATTATTGTGGAAGGAAATGAATACCGACAGTCACTACTCATCTTCACAGGGGCCTGTCACGGTGATGGAGTAGACATTGTCTCCTTGTCTTCACTGGGACTTTTCATGGTGAGGGAGCACTTATTTCAATTTGGCTCTTTCTTTTCAACTGTTATTTTTCTCTGCACTTCTCTTCCTGCCCCGACTCTCGTAAGCTGCACCATTACATTTGCTTTGTCTTGGCAATAAATTACCACAGACAGGGTGGTCTATAAACAAGTAATTTGTTTCTATTTTTAGAGCCTATAAGTTTTAGATGGTGTTGCCAACATAATCTAATTCACTGTAGATCTCTTCTATTCCTTCATGGAAAAGAGAGGTGGGTGTCATCCTGGGGTCACTTTAACAGTCGTGTTTGGTCCATCCCCGAAGTCTCTTGCTTCATGTCTTGTTGCTCAAGATCCAGCCTTTAGTACAAGCATACTGGACTTTGATATTTAAACATGAATTTGAGGGAGACACAAATATTTAGACTTCTACATTTTAATCCTGACACTTGGATATTTCTGTCCCGACAAAGGTGATAGAAACCTAGGTATCAAGCTCGGAAATTCAAAAATGGAGACAGGAATTGGTGACATTTGAACTGCTAGATTTTTTTCTCCTTATGCCAAAAAGCAAGCAGTATTTGCCTTTCCATGTTCAAAAAAAAAAAACTGACATGATGAATTCCACTTCAATCAAATTTCCTGCAAATTCCATTATTTCATTTTTCTTTGTGGTTGAATAATGGATTTGTTGCGTATTCTTTCTGCACTCATCAATTGATGAATGTCTATGTTGGCTTAATTTCCTATAGTGAATAGAGCAGCAATAGTCAGCAATTGCCTCTGTACTACACCAACTTCCTTTCTGTCCTTCTGATACATACTGAGAGTTTTTCAGATGGGTGATATAGTAGCTCTATTTCTATAATATTTTTCTTTTCTCTAGTTGCTATGAAAGTTTACATTCCCATAAATTATAAATAGCGGTTTGTGTTTTGCTATGCCCTTTGCCAGTCTTGTTATTTGTTTCCTTGTATATAGCCATTCTATATGTAATGAACTAGAACCAAAGGCAATTTTAATTTTTATGTTTTTCTGACTGTAAAAGAAGTCAAGTAATTTTTCAACCATTCGTTGGTTATTTGTTGTTTTCTTGTGAATGTTGTCTCTTTCATTTACTAAGAGATTGATTGATAAGATGATTTGTTTTTAAGCCATGACTATATTCTCTCTCTCTTTCTCTCTCTCTCTCTCTCTCTCTCTCTCTCTCTATATATATATATATATATATATATATATATTATATGAATAACTTGTCTGATATTCTCTTAGTATTCTTTGTGGTCCCGTAATAAAAAATTAGCTAAAAGGAAATTTATTTGGCTTGTGCTTCCTGTTCATAGTCCATTTTCGAGGGAAAGTGTGGCAGACATATAGAGGAACCACGAAAGAATGCCAGGAGCTGACTTGCTCACAGGATCATGCTTAGCTAGACTTACTGGATACTTCATTACTACCCACACAGGTATTGTGCTGCCCACCTGGGGCTAGACTTTCTATATCAGTGAATAACCAATGCAATCACACTCACACAGACACTCACACAGGCCAATCTGTACCACATAATTTCTCATTTGAATTTCCTTTCTCAGGTGACTCTAGATTTTATCAAGTTAATCATTAAAATTAAGAAGAATATATGTGTCCTGGACAGAATTTCTTTTTCCTTTCTGAAAGGCATTTATTTACTCTTAAGGATTGTTTAATTTGTTACACTGTAGTAAAATTTCATGGAACTCTGTTGGTTAGTTACTAGTTTTATGAATTCTGCTTTTATAATCCTTTTAAGACCTTGCCTATTCATACATCTTAAAGTGTTTTTTCGGGATTTCTTGGTAATTTGCAAAGATTCTGCTTATATTAAATGCTGCAATTACCGGGTGGTGGTGACACACAACTTTAATCCCAGCACTCCAGAGGCAGAGTCGGGTGGATCTCTGTGAGTTTGAAGCCAACCTGGTCTACGAGAGCTAGTTTCAGGATAGGCTCCCAAATTACAGAGAAACCCTTTCGCATAAAGAAAAAAACAAACAAACAAAAAAACTGACGAATTTTGATTTGTTTTCTGTACAGAGTATGGGAATTGGAACTTTTTTTATCGGTCTACATGGAGAAATCAAACTTTCCCATTACCATTTGTTAAATATGCCATGTTTTTTTTTTTTTCCCAATGCATATGTTTGACTTCTGTCTAGTGTTAGGTTAGGATTCTGTGGATTTACATCTCAGTTCTATGCTTCATTAATCCATCCATTTTTTTCTTGTTGTTCCAGCGCCATGCTACTTATGTTACTAGGGTCCTACAACGTAATTTGAGATATGGCTCTTTGGAAATTCCAATGCTGCCTTTTCCACTGAATATTATATTTGTGACTCATGCTCTTTAGAACTTAAATATGAATTTTAGCATGCTCATTTTCAAGTTCTACGCAGAACTTAATTATAAATGAGGACATTGATAAATAAATGTGTTCTAGTATTTAATGAAAACTTCTTGGTTCCTTATAGAATAAAAGAAAATTTGTATTTTTTTAGTAACCTAAACAATTATCATAAACCTCTAATATAGTGATAAGGCCCAAATTGATAGATTTACTCCTTTAGTGCTTTATACTACACACACACACACACACACTCACACACACACACTCACACACAAACACATCAGATTTGAAGATATTTGAAATGACCTATTTGTTTTGTGTCCTTTAACGTGACTCTGTTTTATCTATTCCTTTCATGCATTTTAAAAGGCAATTTACAAATGTTTTGTATATACTGGCTTCTTTGTTATATGCATTAATTTTTTAACACATCTGTTTGTATTAAAGATCAAATCCTTATCCTCTCTCCCCCAAAGTATCAGTTGTGTAAAACAAATACTTTATAAAATAGTGAAAAATGGATTTAACACTAAGACAGATCCTTTCTTTGGTCTATCCACGGAGGAAAAAGTTCTAACTACAACGTGCAGAAGCAACCAGCTGAATAAATTACACACAGCAGCAAAACTTCCAATTATGTTGAGATGTGGGATTAACTTAGTTCAGACATTAAAGGCATTAGGCAAATCCATCAAATTTGTACAAGTAACACAAAAGGAGCCTTTACGTCTCATTTTTCACATGCAGTGTTTGTCATCCTAGTTAATGAGAATCAGAGATTTAGGCGTGACTTAGCTGGGTTTCTGTGATAGCACGTCTCTCACCACACAGCGATCATGGTGGCAGCTGGAACTGCTGTTATCTCAGGGCTCAATTTTACAGAAAATCCTTCTTCACGCTCACTCACGAGTCTACTTTCAGGTTTGCAGTTCGTACTGGGTTTTGGTGACTGCATTGCTCTCTGGTATCAGCTTCTCTCTCCTTATGGCTACAACACACAATTCCCTTTCTTTAGATTGGAGTCAGTAGGATACAGTGAGATCAAGGATGACGGATAGCAAATGGAGGGAAGCAATACAGACAGCAGCATTTTAAAAACAAATTGTCAAAATGTAGTAACACCACGTTCACCTTGTTACATAGTCTCCATGAGTCTCGCCCAGCAAAAGGAAAGGAACACAACATGCAAATTCATCAGAGTAGGTACCTCAGTTTTGGTCAAAGCAGACATTGCCGACAACTTCCATTTAAAATCCTCATGATTCCTTTCTTTCTTCAGATTAGAATAATTTCCACTCAAATTTCTTAAAGAAATTTAATCCATTATCTAGTTTAAATTGTCTAATTTAAATATATTATCTAATTTAAATTATCGAATAAATCATCTAATTTATTATCCAACAAATAATACATTTATCTAATAAATTATCTAATTTATTATTTGATTTAAATCTAGCTATATATGATGTCCATGGTGTATACAGATAGAAAACAATCTTCTCTTGGTTCTTAGTATAGCAAAATAGACACTTTTTTTGCCCTTCATACACAAAGCATGCTTCATGAAACAAGCATAGCAAAACTAACAAGTTTTTCTTTCAGAAGGTTTAATGGGTTACACAATGGAGTTCTTGTTCCACAACAATTCTGAAATTCATACATACAAATATAAATTTGTTTTAACAATGTATACAAAATTTTCCTTGACTCTATGCTCTGGGTAGCAACAAATGAATCTATTATATTTTATTAGATATTACCTGAAATTCTCATGTGCCTAGGTGCTATATTTTGTCCTCTACTCTCTCTGTCTAATCTATTCATTTCCAGTTCCACTAACAGTTTTCTCATGAGACCTACACGGAGTAATATAAATGCTGATGTTCAGTAACTACCCAAATTATTTTGGGCTATTTGCGTTGCAGTTATTATTAGACACCTTTTGTCCATGAACCCTCTCACTTCGAAAGTTTAGCTAACTAGAATTTCATGTGCATTGTGTACACATTTTTTAGCATATAGTGATGTTTAATTGTTTCTTCAAAAGGAGAAATCTTGTTTTTTCCTTGTCTGTCCATCCTGAGTGTGGCATTGCTTCTTGAGAATTTCTTTTTCAGTCTCTCTAAATGTGTAGGACTTTTGATCCAATGTTGAATAATTATGATTTATGCTTTCCTCATGATCTCCACAAATAATTTTTCATGAGGAAGCTCGAGTCAAGCTTTGGAATTTTTCTGAATATGGCTTAGAAGACTTAGAGCTTTATGTTTTTTTTTCCTATTCTCTTTATGTTTCATACTGTTTATGATTTATATTCAAAACTGTACTTTATATTTTTAAAAGAGATATTTATTTCTCTATGTTTTCTGCACTAGTTTGGACCCTCATACTCTTCTGAGCTCCAGAGTTGCTAGCATTGTAGATGTGTACCCTCATACCGAGCACAAACCACGCTTGACGATGCTTATGGCAAGAGTCCCAGGTCATCTTCATCCTTCAAATTTCTCATATAAATTAGTGTACAGGACATGAACATAGGCAATATGTATATTTATTTTTAACAAAGCCCAAAAGCTTCTGCCTTTATTTTATATTATTAATACATGTACAGTTTTATTAGATACAAACATATATCAAGTATTGTACAACTTAAATGTAACATAGTATAATATTAAAATATAGCATTTACATTTGCACATTTATAATTTACTAATTTTCAATATACTCGAAATAGGTCAGTTTCACCTCAAGGCTCCCTGGGCTCTCTTTCTGAAGTACATGTACTTTCAGCAGTAGACACTTTCAATCTCTGTGGCCCACTAAGAGCAATAACAATAGACTGAGTCATTGGGGAATTTTGTGGACCACAGTACTGTATGTGTGTAAAAATTTTTAGGTTGATCCTTAACAGTGGTAAAAGAATTAGTTATTAAAGTTTGAATCATGTTATTTTAAAATGGTACTTTTTAACAATCAGAATTTTTCATGATATGGAACAAAGTGGAATGGAATTTTGGTTCTGCTCTCAGCGAGAGTAAAGTAACTGTGGAGAGATGGGACACTATATCGGTGACGCTCTACCATCTACACAGTGATGAGTGATACGCTGATATGGAGTTCTGTGAGTACATTATGGAGCAACAAACTTTTTGTATGATCATGTCTCTTTTTCTCCTGGGTTGATTCTAAATTTTATCAATTTGACCATATTAAGCAACAAAATGCAATATTTAAAATAAACTAAAATTGAAAGGTATTCGCTTAAATTCAGGCAGACAAATAGACAATACTTGTTTGAAATAATTAGTTTTAAATTATTACCAATTAAGCAACAAATTTATTCTGTTCTTAATTTAGCATGAATAATGAGCATCCACAAGATGAGAGCATAAACAGAGATAACAAAAAATAAGGCATTATTCAATTGTAGACATTGGGAACATTTCCATGTGTTTCCCCTGGATAATAATCAGATTCAAAGTTTTGAAACTCACAAAGGTTTAGAGTGAATGTCTTGGTGTGGGGAGAAGGGAAATAGAGTTTATTCTACAGGTGAGGAAACACTAAATATTCTAAGGGAGAAAGTATAAGGAGTGAATCAATCAACGGCAGCTGGTGAAAGGAGTGGATTTGGCAGATTTCCTAAAGAAAACAGAATCAGAAAACAATTGAAAAATAATAAGCAGAAAATCTGAGACAAATGCACATCAAAACATAAATTACTAATCTCAGTAAAAATATGGCAGAGTCAGACAGCTCTGGTTTTTTATCCTGATTCAAACTGGCATGCATGTAAAGAAGGAAGAAATAAATGCAAAAGAATAGAAAGAATAAAGAATATTTTCAGGTGTTGAATTGAACAACTTGGACTCAATTTAAAAATTCAGAATACCATTTTCACTTTAATTAACTAAACTAAGGAGAAATACAATAACAGATTTTGTAGAATTTTTTTTAGCATGAAAATTCATGAGGACTTTTACATGAGTTGAGTAACTTCCACAAGGCTAAGAAACTTGGTGAGGGAGCCTGAAGACATCTGTTTTATGCTTTAGTTCATATATTTTTCCCTATTTTTGCTATTATTTCTAGGATCCAAAATCATTATGTTGGAATGTTGTGTTTTGATTTCTTTTTTGAATTAGTTTAAGATGTTTCCTAGGTTTCCCCTTGCTTTTAAAATCTATGTCATCTAATAACTATCAATTATTTATGATATTAAATCTATTCATACATTAAAATAAGTTGCTAAAGAAGTTAAAGATCTATGGAAAATGTGAAGACAAATTTAAAAACTCAGTACCTTGATGTTCTTTAAGAAAGAGAAGCAGAGTTAAAATCCGGGTCTTCTATTCGATTCCATTGGTAGACTTCTCTGTTTTTTTGTTTGTTTGTTTGTTTTTTTTTTCTTTTTGTATTTTTGAGACAGGGTTTCTCCATAGCTTTTTTGGTTCCTGTCCTGGAACTAGCTCTTCTAGACCAGGCTGGCCTTGAACGGACAGAGATCTGCCTGCCTCTGCCTCCAGAGCGCTGGGATTAAAGGCATGCGCCACCACTGCCCGGCTAGACTTCTGTTTTTATGTCAATACCAAGCAAGCCTTTCCTATTCCCAATGCTCCTCTGAACACATTTGCATCTTATTTTTGAAGTCTGCTAGTAATATTTCTAAATGATTCTTTTATTTTGTCAACACTGTCCCCTAAGATATTCATTTATTAAGCATTGTTGTCGATCTGAAATGTATCAGAATGATAAATTAGACCCTTACAAGTTCTACAACAAATCATCCAAACTTGATTACTTGAAACATGAAAATGTTTTTCAGTAACTTTAACTGACCATAAGTTTTAGATAATTCTTCCTGGATTAGAATAAGAAATGAACAGATCTTCAGTAATATTCCTAGTATCAAGAAAATAATCCATTGAGGCTTCTTTGTCAGTTTCAAGAGACTTCTCTTTGAATCTTCATTTCTATGAACTATCTTTGTAAGATAAAGATCTGTGTGCAGAGTGTTGAGCATAACAGAGCCTGTGTTAAAATCACAGTGTTCCTATAATACTCCAACAGTATCTGATATTCATTCTTTATTCCAACCCTTCTCTTTCTCTCTTCCTTTACTGAATTGTTGTGACCTCTCAGAAGAGTGCATATCTGTTATGCTTTTCTGGCAACTGTCCTGTTCCCATCTTTGATATACTTGTAGACTCTAGTCAGAATGTCATTCTGATGATTTTCTCAGAGTTGTAACCAAGTTTTTGGTAAAAAGAACAAAGCAAGCAATAAACACTGTTGGTACCCAAACACAGTTAAAAGAACTAAAAGTGTTGATTGTATTAAATAACTTTTTTTTTTACTTTATTTTCACATGGATATTTGAGAATACATCTAATTCCTGTCTCTTTCCTCTCCTGTATGTCAGCACTGTTTTCCGTTGAAAACAAAACAAGCTAGCATAAACAGCATTTCTTCATTTGAATCAGAGACATTACTAACTCTCCTGGACCCTAATGTTTGGTCAGTGAATATGGGTCAATATTTTATGGGATTTGAAATCAAGTTTAATGTTCTCTGAGATTATTATTCTTTTTTCCTACTACTTGCCACTTCTTTCTTCCATCAGTAGACTCTGATGGAGACAAAAAAAAGTCACTATGTCTTAGGTAGATATATATGCTATGAATGTTATTCCAATTCCAACCTTTTGATCAGGTTTTGAGTTTTCCCAACAAGTGAAAAAGAAATTATTAACCACTCTTTGTATTCTATAGTCCCCAAACACTGAGAACAACTAGATGGGGCATTCCAAAATTCCGGTGGGGAGTATGTCATATGACCACTCAAAATATAGAGACATGGGACTTCTCATATTGTAAAGTAAGATTTCCCAATCTTGTATTTAGATTTCTGTTGATAGAGGTTTCTCTACCACCCAGTCCTGCAGCCAATTAGTCCCAAAGAAACATACAGAGGCTTACATTAATTATAATCTGTTTGGCCTCTTAGCACATGTTTTCTTATTGACTCTTAAACTTACATTAAGCATAATTCTTATCTGTGTTAGCCATATGGCTTAGTAACTTGATGGAGGAATTACTTTCATTTAATAAAGAAACTGCCTTGGCCCATTTATAGGCCAGCCCTTAGGTGGGTGGAGTAAACAGAGAGAATGCTGGGAGAAAGAAGCCGAGTCAGGGAGTCGCCATGATTCTCCCACTCCAGACAGACGCAGGTTAAGATCCTCCCTGGTAAGCCAGCTCGTGGTACTACACAGAATATTAGAAATGGGTTAGATCAATATGTAAGAGCTAGCCAATAAGAGGCCGGAACTAATGGGCCAGGCAGTGATTAAAAGAATACAGTTTCCATGGAATTATTTCGGGGCATAAGCCATGTGGGCGGCCGGGTGCCGGGGACCTAGCCCTGCCGCTCGTATTACAACAGTAACTTTTATCAGTGAGGCATTCTAATCTTGTTTCCTCTGCATCTGGGTGATGACTGCAGACCAAGCCTTTCCTCTTTCTAGAATACTCCTGCTTTCTTTTCCCCACCTGTACTTTCTGTCTGGCTACTGGAAATCAGCATTTTATTAAAGAAATACAAGTAACAAATCTTTACAGGGTACAAAAACATTGTCCTACAAGATTAATATTCTATATAATTTCCCTTTGGTTTCTCTGCCCTTCTTTTTCTTATTTATTAGTTTACTTCTTGAGGAATAAATGTAAATTTGATGAAACTTAAATGATAAATATTTACCCAAAATACCTTTTCATATTGATGTTATCAAGCTAATTGTTTATCCTCCAATTCTTTTTAAAAATATCTTTAGGTTTTGACTTATTATGTTACTTATTTTTCTATTGAATAAATATATTCAATAATAAAATTTGATAATTAATTTTAAGAAATAATTATTGTATCTTTTTTCACAGAGAAACTGGTATAGAGGTAACAAGATATTGCTAGTATTTGAAGTGTTTGGGACAACATAATTTCATTAATATATCAACGATATATTACTTTGCATGCAAAAATTTTAATTAAAAATATAACAGTTTAAAGCTATATTTAGTAATTGTCAAGGACTCAAATTACTGTGATTTTTATATCCCACATTGTTTCACCAGTACTTTTTATAAAAACAGTGTTGGATTGATAATGATGGATTGTTAACATTGGATATTTGCCCTTTTTTTCTTCTTCTCTGAAATATAAAGACAAGCATTTCCCCTATACAAATATTATACAACATACTATATTGCATTTTTAACTCAATGGCCCACATTTGTAATACAGCTTGAAGTCCTAATTCAAAGCAACTTTCAAAATTAATGACTCTGCCACCATGTCCTTAACCTTTTAAAATTATTCATCCCTAAGGAATCACATATTATCCCAGAGAGCAACTGTGCATTGGAGTGAAAACGATACATTTTTAGGTCATGATCCTAATGTGGTCTAGTGTGCATAAAGAGTTTTCGCGGTGAATTCATGTGTGCCACATTAGCTTTGTGAGGCCCATATGTTTCTATTTAACACCAAGAAAAAGACACTCTATGAAGGTAATGCAGAAAAATTGTTCATGCTATTTTCTGGGTGACTACCTTCCTGCTTTTCTTCTTTGCCCTTTGTTCTCTTTTCTCTGCTAAAGAAGAACTGATTACCATTGTTTATTATGCGATCCGACATACAAGAAGCTTCTGCACTCCTAGTAAACTACAAGAATGACAATATAACCTCATTCACAAAATTTCAAAAGTCTAATCATTTATTTTTCATCCTGTGTAACATCTTGTTATTGTTATTTTAATAAGTATGTTGGTTAATTTAATAAAGAAAACTTAGAGAAGGAACCATAATGTTTCAGTGCAATATCAAAAAATTAGATAGAAATAGTCTCTTGGATCAACGTGAAAAAGCCTGAACCCAAATTTGATTCCACCACTTTTTAACTTATATTTCCTGTTAGTCTCTAGTTTGTGATTAATGCTGTCTGTGGCCTATCAATTATGTGTCTGTTCTGTCTTTACATGTTGCCTGTGTGTTGTGCTCTGTATAAGTCTGTATCTGTAATAAAGGGATTGTGATCTATATTTGTTAAACGACATGTAAAACAGGGACTGAGAAAGGAATGGCAGAATGCTTTACAGAGTTATAGAAAGAAAAACGTTTCTTTCCTAAACCCAAATATACTGGCTGTTTTTGTGTGTCAACAGACTATAGTCACCACAGAGGAAGGAGCCTCAGGTAAGGAAATGCCTCCATGAGATCCAGCCGTAAGGCATTTTCTCAATTAGTGATCAGTGGTGGAGAGCACAGCCTATTGTGGGTGGTTCATTCCTAGGCTGGTATCCTGGGCTCTTTAAGAAAGTAGGCTGATAAATGGTTTTTAAACATAAAGCAAAGAAAACCAGCTTACAATTCACAATTCCAAAGAACCTAGACAACAATGAGGACACTAAAAGAGACATACATAGTTCTAATCTACATGGGTAGTAGAAAAAGACAAGATCTCCTGAGTAAATTAGAAGCATGAGGACCTTGAGAAAGGGTTGAAGGGGAGGGGAAAGACACGGAGGGGAGCAGAGAAAAATGTAGAGCTCAAAAAAAATCAATTAAAAAAGGAAAAAAAAAGGGAAAAAAGAAGTAGGCTGAGCAAGCCAGCGGAAGCAAGTAAGTAATCAGCTCCCCTCTGTGGCCCCTGCATCTGCTCCTTTCTCTTGATTCCAGCTCTGCTTCAGTTCCTATTCTGACCTTCTCCAGTGATGGTCTATGATCTAGAACTGTAAGCCAAATTAAATCCTATCCTCCTCAACTTGCCTTTGTGTCATGGTGTTTTGACACAGCAATAGAAACCCTAATAGACACCCTCTGACCCAAAAAAGCACCTGAAGCTACAAAATGATTTTATCCACCCAGTATTTCTGACATTTATGATAGTTTGTTTAAGGATGTTTTCCACATATTGAAAACTTTTATCAAATGATTACCATAACACACACACACACACACACACAAATTTGGGGTTAAGAGCATGGGAGAGTACTTAGACATTTAAAAATTAGGCTTTTAGCTGAAGTTTTAAAAGATAATTGCATGAGAAATCCAAGGATAGCAAGGTTGATTATATTGTTTATTATTCTTAATGGCATATTAAACATTATCACGCTAATTACACATTGGATAGCAGGTCACTACAATGTTCTCAAAGCATAGTTTTAATCTGGCTGCAGGGCCCAGAGAAAGTTCAGTCATTGTGGAATCAAGAGTTATTTTCAGAAAAATAACTCAGTGTAAGTTGGAATTTTTTTCAACAAAACATTTTGCTATTTTCCAAATATTTTTTCCTGACATACTTTGAAAATTTTAGACAAATGAATAACATTTTAGTACCTATAAAATCAGTGTTCTGTGTATTGAATATTTATAATTTTCATGCTCTACTCCTAATTCTTTTCAGTTATGTTTGATTGTGAACCGTAGACAAACTAAAACATTTCTGTTACCATTGCCTAGACCTAGGTAATAAAACATATATTTGTTTCCAAAATTTTCTGTGTTCTGTTTTATGTCTCATCCTTCAAAGCAACACACACCCACGTGTGTGTATCCTTTCTTTTCTCTTAGTTCCAAGACTCTTATACATTCCTCCCCCTGTATTCTCATTCCTTGTTTCTTAAAACCTAATATACATACTGTGATTCCTCTGGGTACTTACAAATCTCTTATTAAGCAAAAATCCACAGTAGAACAAGTATTGTTTTCTCAGGCTCAAACTTTATTGCAGAATAAACCTGGAAAGTAGAAATGGATAACTGAACTGAGAAAGGCTAGAACAGGGAAGGAAAATTCTCAATTAATCACTTTGCTCTCAGCATCAGTTGTCATCAAAATTATATAACTATTAATCAGTGAACTAAATCCTAATAAAATTGATTATTTTATCATTGCTACATTAAAATAATGATTTTAAAAGTTAATCAAGCTTCCTAAAAGATTAAAAATTTCTTTAATGAGATAATCACCTTCGTTACTTAAATACTAAAGCTATGTTTTATGAGCAACTGGTATGTTATTCCCATTATATTTTGTAGTATTTTGGTGTAACTATTAGTAATGTTTTCCAGTTTTATAAATATTTCTAAATTATCAGTGATAAACTATGTTTAATTTAATCACAACTTCTGGCATGTCCATGTACAGTGCTTTACAAATTGTGAAGATATATTTGTTGAACTAAATTTGTGCTTAAAAATCTAAATTCATAAAAACTCATAAAAAAAATTCATGCAGAAGAAACCACTCAGATTTCTTCAGAGGGGGAGACAGTTTATCAAAAAATAAACATCACTGATTTCACAAAATTCCTTGTCTTCTCCTGGCAGTGAATCTTATTTACTTTGGTGTCACAAATTAAATTGAAGTAGAATCTTAATTGTGAGTTACCTGTACAGTAAGCTATGTCATATAAATTTCATTCACTTAGATTTAAATGACATATAGAAGCTATTTTATCTTTACATGTTAGTCAGATTTATGTATTTATATTCTAAAATCATCTTTCTTACAGAAGGTATTTTCTAGTGAGATAGTATTTGTAAATTAACATTATATATTTTATCATTTGAAGAAATGAAAAATATAATCATCAGTCAATATTACCAACTGATTAATATTTTTCCACTAACTAGATTAGTCATAATATTTTCAAGTCCCTTAAGTAAATAAGATAGCAACGAAATGTTTAATTTCTACATAGAAACATTTATTGGAAATATTACACTTTTTATTCTACAAATTATGAAATTAGTACTTTGGTGATATATGTTTTGGCTTTTGAAAAATTGATGAAAGTTTGAATTTCAGTTGCTCCTACTCTTT
The DNA here is from genome assembly GCF_950005125.1 of Chionomys nivalis. NCBI lineage: Eukaryota > Metazoa > Chordata > Mammalia > Rodentia > Cricetidae > Chionomys > Chionomys nivalis. Next base: position 13,199,300 of record NC_080100.1, on the reverse strand, counting down.
CAAGATCTAATGTCAACAATCAATGTTGATTAAATTTTATATGAATTTTCTCATGAAAATTTTCACAGACATGTAAAGTAATGATTGAGTGGTGGAAATATCTTTTCCTAACTTCATATTACACAGTGTAATCTTTTTTTATATTTTTTTGACCAAAATCACTTTTATTTTTGTATACATAGGATACATAGTGTAATCTTGATTAAGAAGAAAGACAACAGTAATTATGAAAAATACTAAAATTAGAATGTATACTATTTATCAGTTTCTAAAACAGTTATTGAAACTTGGAGAAATCAAGGCAAAGTATCCATTTAATGCCAAGTAAAGAAAACTATAAAGAAGGAAATGGCTGTTGTAGCATGAAGTTCACAGTGTAAAAGAAAACTGAAATCTTAATCTCTTGATAATCTTCAGATGTCATCAGAATATAAATCAAGCTGATTTTGTCCATGTCTGTTTTTCAGCTGCACTCCAACTCCGACAAAGGTGACGGGTCTGTCAAGTACATCCTTACTGGGGAAGGCGCTGGGACTATATTTATCATTGACGACACGACGGGTGACATCCACTCAACCAAAAGCCTGGACAGAGAGCAGAAAACACACTATGTTCTTCATGCCCAGGCCATTGACAGAAGGACAAACAAGCCTCTTGAACCTGAATCCGAGTTCATCATCAAAGTGCAAGATATCAATGACAATGCTCCCAAGTTCACAGATGGGCCATACATTGTTACTGTGCCTGAGATGTCAGATATGGGTAAGGAAGCTATTTTTTTATAGAATATGTAGAAATTAATGTATGTTATTGATAATATAAAAGATTATTTTCTGAAGAACTTTTAAAAAATATATATGTGTATATTTGTAGAAATTTGAGAAACTTCTAAAATGTTAGGCTATTTTTATTACATAAAGACTTATTGATTATTTAATCATATATTATTAATTGAGCTTGTATGTCCAGATAATTATTTGGACATGTCAAGGAAAAATTCATAAGTTGGGTAACATATGTAATTCTTTCTTAATTGGCATTATTTTTGATTCTGTAAATTTTTCTTTCATATTATTGAGTAATATGAAATGCCAACACATTTGATAGTAACTGCTTTGAAGACAGAGTGTATGACATCTTGAACTTCGTGAAGTATACATGCTTGTTTTTAGAAAATAATCAACTAGTAATTAATTTAAGATTTATCTCATTTCATGACTGTACTGAAATTGACATATCTTCATACAGTTCTTAAGGTCTATGAATTAGTGAGATACTTTCTCTACTCATTGATTTTTGCTGCTAGCCTATTTTTATTTTTATTCCATAAATAAATTTCCTGAAAGTAATTAAAATGAACTTAAATAGTTGCATTTTTGGCAACTTTTTAAGATTCCACTTGCTTTCAGGAAACAGGTTTTAATGATTATTTTTGTATTTTACTTAAATATCTATGTCACTCTTTTTCTGAATAATGATATTACATATGTTGATAATATCCTTTAATCAGCCCGTGAATGTTCACATAAAGCTTCCTTGCTAGCAGTGAACCTCTGTTTCGTTTTAGAATTGCAGCCCATTTTAGTTCTCCTGAGAGCCAGGTGGCTCTTTAGCTCATGGAGAAAGGGTAGAAATCAAGAGAGAGATGCTCTCAGCCAGAGCCTCTGGGGAAAAACAATTTCCCAACATTTTTTCGTCTGCAGCGGAATTCGGGGACTAGCCATAGCAGTCCTTGGTATATTCTCAGACTATATTCAAGCTTATTGGTCTCTAAGGACATTTAAGGGAAAAAATGGTGGACTAGGCACTGTTATTCAAGATGGGCAAGAGCTTATAAGCAAAACCCGAAAATAAACCCCGTGCCTGTCTAGGACAGGCAGGGCAATATCATGTTTTCTAAGCCCCTTCTAATTTATAAATGCAACAAGTTTTAGTACACCATTGCTTATAAAAAATGTGCTGGTAGGCTCCCACTGTGTGATACAAGGCAAGGGCAAACATGAAACCATTAGTGTCAGAAAGAAACGACAGTAGAGACAATAAAATAGTCAGACTCCTCATTAGTCAAAGGCAGTTTCTAAATGACAAATTATAGAAGAGAACTGGAGGATTTTAGCAAATACAACAGGGAGATTGAGGGGGTGCAGGGTTATAATGTTTTATATTTAAAAGTAAATCATGAGAAAAGTGTACATAATGTCCTGAAATAATGAATGGTCATTAATTCAGCTTGACTGGTATCCTTGTATAAGAGAAGACGAGTTCTTAAGAAATCTTATTCTTGCTCGTGCTCTCTCTCCTTCTGCTCCTGATTTGGACCTTGAGATTTCAGTCCGTTGCTCCAATGTGGGTCTCTGTCTCTGTCTCCTTTCATCGCCTGATGAAGGTTAATATTCAGGAGGATGCCTATATGTTTTTCTTTGGGTTCACCTTCTTATTTAGCTTCTCTAGGATCACGAATTATAGTCTCAATGTCCTTTATTTATGGCTAGAAACCAAATATGAGTAAGTACATCCCCTGTTCCTCTTTTTGGGTCTGGCTCACCTCACTCAGGATAGTGTTTTCTATTTACGTCTATTTGCATGCAAAATTCAGGAAGTCGTTGTTTTTTACTGCTGAGTACTACTCTAATATGTATACCCACACACTGAGACAATGGGGATGTTCTATCGGGAACTCATCAAGGCCAGCTGGCCTGGGTCTGAAAAAGCATGGGATAAAACCGGACTCGCTGAACATAGCGGACAATGAGGACTACTGAGAACTCAAGAACAATGGCAATGGGTTTTTGATCCTACTGCACGTACTGGCTTTGTGGGAGCCTAGGCAGTTTGGATGCTCACCTTACTAGACCTGGATGGAGGTGGGTGGTCCTTGAACTTCCCACAGGGCAGGGAAACCTGATTGCTCTTAGGGCTGATGAGGGAGGGGGACTTGATCGGGGGAGGGGAGGGAAGGGAGGGAAATGGGAGGTGGTGGCGGGGAGGAGGCAGAAATCTTTAATAAATAAATAAATAAAGAAGAAAAAAATAAAAAAAATAATAAAAGAGAAATCTTATTCTTTAAGCATCAGGGAAACAAGGTATATCCCCAATAACAGAGAAAATATACACAGAGGAAGAGATAAATTGTATTTTCCCATCTCAGATGAGGAGTTCCCTGATTTACAAGCTTCATGAAGCTACTAATTTTGAGGATAACATTGGTAGACTGCGTATAGGCAAATATTGGCAATGCTCCAAAGACTGAATACAAAAAGCAAGCTCTAATGACTGATAGGGAGGATGAGAAATTGAAAATGATTGAAGGTGAACAGAGGTCTAAGTCAAATCAGTAAAGAGATGGCAAAGATAACATGGCAACCCTAAAGCACACATGTGCATACAGACAAACAGAAATGTATATGCAAACTGCTACGTTTTTCAAGCACTAATTTGATGTTTGCTAATCCAAATCAAAGCCAAAATGAAAGGTGGCATTATCATAGTAAAGGCTGTGGGTTCAACAAAATAACTTCCAAGACATTTCCTAAAATGTGAAGCATTGAGAGAATAAGGAATAGCTAACACTTACACTCTCAGAGTGACAAGAATGTGGTTTTAGAATACAACTTTAATTCATAAAAATAGTAAAATAATTAAGAGAGTTAAGTGCTATCTCCATACTGCTGTGATTCCAGGAAAGAACATTTTTATGATAGTAATTTATTGGAGGCCAGATGCCAAATTATGGATATTACATGTTATTATTGGTTTTGAATTAATGGGAGCTCATTATTGTGGCAACATGTGTATGTTTGTGTGCGTTTGTGTTATCATAACAAATAGTTCACGTTGTACTTTGATCGTATGGAAGCTGATGATAAAATCACAGTATGTGCAACTTCTTTTACATATTGAGCTTAATAACAGAAGATGTTGTTCCCACTATGAATGTAGAAAAAAATATTAATATACTGAAGATAAGGGACCATCAAGCAGTTGCAGCAGAGACAATCTCCCTGTTGGCTGACTCTACAGATCGTTTCTTGAAGCACAATCAATCACTCACGTGAAAAACATTTTACATAGTTTAAACATGAAAGAAGAAGAGTTGCGCAGTTGCTTAAAATTTGATTATTTTTAGAAAAGAAAGTTTGTCAGTTGCATTGCAAGAGATTTCAGGGACCAAGACCTGAGGCAGAACAACTGGAGAGTTGTGCTGTGGTCCTGAGTAACAAGGTGTCTGCTGATTCAGCCAGGAAGTTTTCTGCAAGTCTTGCCTTAGTACTTGACACTTCATAGAAGGACAGCCTGTGGCGTAAATAAATGGCCACCTTCCTTTATAAAACATGCTGCCATCTATCTAGCCAGTGGGCAGCTTTTTTTTCTTTCAAATTTACCAAAGCGTTATTCACATGTTAACTTGAGTCCAGGTCTCTCACTAACCTGATGCTTGCCAATTATACCATGGTTGCAGGCCAGCAGGTCCCTACTCTCTGCCTGTTTCTGATTTTCCAGCATTGTGCCATTTTCATGTGGCTGCTACAGATAGAACTCCTGTCTTCATCCATCCATAGCGAGCACTTCACTTACAGCATTTAAGGTTTCATTGGGGAGATTCTCATAAAGAAACGAATCTAACACTGAATCCAAAGGAAAGTGATGCTCACTACTCTTTAGAAACAGCGATCCTGCTTTCTTTTAAGGAAGTTGATTTGGGGCTGAAACATGAAATTCTCACTTCCTTTTTCTTTCACTGACCTACAGACTAATTATGATGTCAGATGACTTGTTGTGATAGAAAACGTCCTTTCTGCTTGAGTGCAGCTAGCAGCTATTTTAAATATTCAAATCATGCTTGCCATCAAAACTATTTGTGCCCATAGAAGTACTAATTAATAGATTAATGAGATTTGCTCCTTTGAATGCATGCTCTCTGTTCTGAAAAAAAAATATAGCGAGAGTTTTTTTCATCAAAAATTGTACAAAAATTTTTCTGAGCCTGTGACTACTGGTCACCATAGCAACTGTGAAAATGATTCAACAGACAACTACAAGGAACACTTGTTAAACACTTGCTAAGTGTCAGGCATCTCATGTATTTACAATAATGTCGTGTATTTGTCAAAATTGTCATCACAGTGTCAACATGAAGATTATACTTGTGTTCTGAGGATAAAAATGAAATATGGAATTGTATTATTTGTCTAAAATACCATGGTTATTAAAAATTCCTTTCACAAATAAAACCCCTAGCACCATCGAGGAGAAACCTTTCTTTAAATTATTGGTCAGGGGAGTCCAGAAGACTTTCTAAACAATATAGACTATTGATTTATTACTTGCACTCTATTTTTTAGTTGGATTAGTTAGTTTGTTGATATATAGATTCTTGAATACTTTATACATATTTTGCATGTTGACTTTCTGTCGAATGTGGTGAAAATCTTTTTCCCATTGAGATTTGATCTTACACCTGTCAGAATGGCTAAGATCAAAACCACAAATGACAGCTCATGCTGACCAGGATGTGGTGTAAGGGGAAAACTCCTTCTTGCTGGTGGGAGTGCAAATGTGTACCTCCACTCTGGAAATCATAAGGCAATTTCTCAGAAAATTGGGATTTGATTTATCTCAAGATTCAGCCGTACCAATTCCTGTTGTTGGTTGTTTTTCTCTCTTTGGAATCTTTACTTTCCGGGGACCTGCTACCCAGATCCCAAATCTTATTTTGCTTATTATTTCTTATAAATGCCCAGCCTTAGCTTGGCTTGTTTCTAACTAGTTTTTCTTAACTTAAATTATGCCATCTACCTCTTGCCTCTTAGCTTTTTCCTTTCTTTACTTCTATAATCTTTCACACTTACTCTGCAGCTTAGGTGCATAGCTGGCCCCTAGCATCCTCCTTCCCATGTTCCCTTGTTCCTGCAAGATTTTGCCTTCTATTTTTTATTAAATTAAATATTCTATTAAATTAAATAAATATTGTTATTAAATTAAAATATTTGATTTTATTCTTGCTGTCTGCCAGCCTCGTCTATCTTTTGTCCTTTCTAGCTATTGGCCATTCAGCTCCTTATTAGACCTTTGGATGTTTTAGAGAGGCAAAGTAATACAGGTTCACAGAGTTAAACAAATGCAATATAAAACAATGCAACACATGTTCTCATCATTAAACCACTGTTCAACCACATAAAAAAGTAACAAATCTTAAGATAATATTCTATAACAATTCCTGGGCATACACCCAAAGAATGTTCCATCATACTCCAAGAGCACATGCTCACCTATGTTTATAGCAGCACTATTTGTAATATCCAGAAACCGGAAACAACATAGATTTACCCTCACCAAAGAATGGACAAAGTGTGGTGCACTTAAACAATGGAGTATTATTTAACTGTTTAAAAGTTGGCATTATAAAATTTGCTGGCAAAGGATGGGAATAGCAAAAAGCCAGTTTGAGCGTCATAACCCCACCCAAAAAAGACAAGCATGCTATAGTACTCACTTGTAATTGAATGTCAGCTGTAAAGTTAATGATAATCATGCTATGGTACACAGATTCAGGATAAGTAAAAAGGAGGGCTAACGGGGGCACATGAATCTCCCTGTGAAGGGAATATAATAGACATCTTCGGTGGACTCGGACTGGGTAGGGATGGGAACAGGAGGAGTAAGATGGGGAGGTGGATGGAGAGAATATTGGGAGAGATGACTGGAATTGGGGTTGTATGGGGATTGAAGTAAAAACCTAGTGCACTGGAAACGGCATGAAACCTATAAGAGTGACCCTATCTAAGACTCCTTGTAAAGGGGACATGGAGCCTAAACTGGTAATCTTCAGTAATCAGGCAAGACCTCAAGTGGAGGAACTGGGCACTAACCTGTCCACAAAACCTTCAATTCAGAGTTCCCTTGCTGCAAGAAAGGCTGGGATTGGAGCATAGCATCATTGACATTAGAGAGACAAGAGAAATTTCATTCAATAAACGATGGTAGCAGATACAGAATCTCACAGCCACATATTAGGTGGAGCTTGGGGAGTCCTGATGTGGAGGAAGGGGAAGAAGAGTCTGGAGCCAGAAAGATCAAGGACAGCAGGAGAACAAGGCCTACAGAATCACTGACTGACACTTAAGTGCCCTCACAGATAGGAGTACTTTGCATATATTTTATAGTTGGGTAGTTTGGTGCTCTTGTGGGATTCCTAACAGTGGTAATGAGGAGCAGGGTCTGACTCTTTTTCCTGCAAATGGGACTGTTTTCCTCCTACTTGGTTGCCTTATCCAACCTTGATGGGAGAATATGTGCCCGCTCTTATTGCAGCTTTTTTTTTTTTCTTTCCATATTTAGTCGATATCTCTAGAAGTCTTGTTCTTTCCTGAGAGGAAATGGAAAGTAAGTGAATATGGGGAAGAATAAGGGAAAGTTGGTGAGAAATGCAAGAGAGGAGGGAAACTGCAGTGGGAATATAATATATGAGAGAAGAATAAATAAAAATAAAAAAATAATACCAATGGAATCATATGGCCACATGATTTTGAAAAAGAAATAATTCTAACAACACTAATATGTCCATACTGAGTTAGGAGGAGGAATTGGGGGTTGTTATGATCAAAATATATTTTCAGGAATTTACAAGGGCGTAAAAAAATATATTACCTGCTAAAATAGTAGTATCTCTGCCATTCTAATTATGACCTGAGACTCCAAGGCTGGGGTGAAAACCTGTGAGCTCAGAGAAGCTAAGTAACAACTAGCTAAACTTCTTTTCCTGCTAGCACCCATGGAAGACCCATGCTTCTACTTTGCCAAACCACAAAAGGCTGTGCCACTCCAAACCATACCTTACTACTTCCTGTGTCTCTCTATATATCTTTTCCAGATTCCCTCTGATCTTCTAATGATTACTTTCTGTCACTAGTATTTAATGCCGTCTCCAGACTCAAGGTTAAGTTTACTTAATTAACACAATTCAGGGGTTACATTGTGATCTAATATCCCTCAACAATATGCGCTGTCATCAGCAACAGACTCTTAGCACTTAGTTCTGATGTGCATCCAAGAGCATTGAGAAGAAGCTATTTTGTTTTTACAGATGACAATGGGGTTTTCCTGATCAATTACTCATAAAAAGATGATCTTTATTTGGCATATGGATAATTGATCAATGACATTGGCTTTTGGCAATAGCAATATTCTGCCATATTGGATATATTCTATCTAATCCCTACCCAAAAACATTTTAATTGGCTTATGAAATATTAGAATTCAATGATTTTTTTAAAAATTTACTTGTCATTTTGGTAATTTTTTCTGTCCTGAAATGAAATGGTCAACATTTTACAGAGATACTTCATAAGTGCTTTCACACGTGTAAAACTATATCTGCATTAATAGTCCTTACTACACTACTTACACTGTGAAAATAGGAATCAGAACACACACATATTCTTATACACAAATTTCCATAACTAAACATAAAACAATATTTTATACTGTAAAATGAGTTTGTATTTTAGAATATTCACAACATGAACAGAAAAATATCTGAAGGAGAAAAAAACATATGTATATACTGATCATATTAATTTCTTCTTCAAAGTAGTTATTATTTTATTTTGAATGGAAGGCTATCATTCTTATTAAAGACTGTATAAATATATTGTTTATAAAATACTAGCAAATGTTCTAATACTGGGAATAGCAGTATCTTTGACTCTTTTGTCTGCTCTTAGGACCCTTTTTCCCTTACTACATTGCCCTTCTCAGCCTTGTTATGAGGGTTTGTGCCTAGAGGAATTGTTTAGAGTTAAGGGGAAGCTCAGCTTGTGGATTAGAAGAACTGCAACAATGGATTATTCACAATGCATAATGTTTATAGGGAAAGAGGATTAAATTAAGTAGATGCTTCATTTCAAGTAGAAAAGTAGTGAGAAATATTCCTTTTTCCTCTACTGGATATTAGTCGACTTAGTACTCTGAGTGTATGTGTGTGTGTATACATGTGCATTGCTATGTTATGAAAGAATTGTGCTAATATTGTCTTTATGTCTTTGTAAAATATGTAATGAGAACACAAAGAATAGGATCTAAAACTAGTTTTACATGTATGATTTTGTTAGGTTTTTTTTTTTTGTAACTACAAATTCTCAGTAGTAGAAGTCTAGTGTATTTGTAGGTTTCTTAACAATGGGTAATAATCAACATAAAAAATTTGTGGTATTATGGATCATTTAATACAGATGCAAAAATAAATCAAGATATTCTAGGAAAATGTTCTTGTATAATGTTTCTTCTCATTTGTTACACAGTACAATTTAACCTGATATCATATTTGACATCAACATAATTCCCAGCCTTGACCTTTTATAGTTGCCTTGCTCATAGGAGAATAGTTAACATCCTTCCTGGCCACTAATCCACAGTATCAGTACCATCTCTCTTGCTACACTCAAACCTAGTGTTTTCACATATTAATAAATGATTTTGAAGGAAAATTTGAGTTATTCTCAATTATCACTTGAGAATTAATAGCATAGGGAACATGCAAGAAAATGGAATGAAAAAATAATATATTGTATAATTTACAATTCCATACAAAGTGAAATTCATCGTGCTAGAATGTTTATTATCTATTTTATTACCCAAATTATTCTACATGCAATTCTGCATTGAAATATTAATTATATTAAATTTCATAAAATATATAAGAAAAGCAACCTTACAGATGAGATTAGTGTATTTTGGCTCTAGAACAAATAGCAGTGGTTTGGGTAGTTGAGATTTAGAAATCACAAGCTTCAAAAAATTTAGTTTTATAATCTTTATTTAGATTATTTGCAGTAAATCAATCTAGTGATAGCCATATACTTGCATATACATCAGTGAATATGGCACATTTATATTTATATACATATTTAATAATTTTCTGTAGAGTAAGAGTATTTGAAAATGAACATATTTTAACACTATTGAAGTCAACTATTTCCTCTATCTACCCCAAATAAACTTTTATAAATTATATTAATTGAAATGTAGGATTCTTTCCTTTTGTTTATAATTGCAATGCATCATCATGCTGATGGTACCATCTTGGTCCATTTATATCACATCAAATTACTGAGCCCTCATAACAAGAAAAGGAATGGTCTTATGATTTTGAGGTTGAATGTACAAGATTATTTGGGTCTGCTAAGCACTACCTGTAAATTGTTGTACAATGATGGAGAGGTTGTGGGGTGGAGGAATGAGCATATTTTTAAATATCAAGTCTCTCAGGGAATGAACTATGGTCCCACAAGAGCCACTTTGGTTCCTTAAAGACAGTGACTACCCCAGTGACTTATTGTCATCACACTACACTTCTATTCCTGAAAGTCAACCCATGTCTCAGCATCACCTCATGGGGACCAAGCTTCCAGAACATGAACCTCTGGAGGATAGCCTCTAATTGGGGAGGAATCATGGAAACCATCTCTTCTTCCTTCTAATACTGTTTCTAATTTTTTCACCAAGTAAAAGGGTAAGCTTTTATTATGTTCCAAATTATTTTGATAATTGTATAACTGTCAAGTCATTTTGCAAATAATACAAAATGTGATATAATTCCTTATATGCTTTACCATAGTCCAATTACGTACACATCATTACACAGAACACTATATGTCTCCTGAGTCAGAGGTTAGTAAAATATGACAGAAGAGAAATTAAAAAGGATGAATAGAGCAGTATTTATAAACGACGTTACTGTTCTCACTGGAAGAGTGTCTCTGAAATGATTAAGATATTTAGACATTAGAACACTTGACAGAGATATTGATTATTAGTCTGTTATATACAATATAAATAATTGCAAGTATAATCATTTACAAACTTTAGTTTCAATGGAACACTGAAAACTTTTCAGGTATTAAACTGCCATTTGCTTTGCTTCTAATCCTTAATCTACTAGGTTCCTTGTTCTGTGTGATATACTTAAGCATTCTTATTCCTCTTTTTATTACCCCTATAGTCTTAAAAGCCAAGAGGCTTTGTGTGTGTGTTCCCTGTTGCACAGCAACAAAAGGCATCAGATGGGTGATGGTTTTACCGCACGGCTTGCTGGGTCCTTGATTTAGATCAGACCAAACACCTTGGGAGCTTCATTTTGGACACCTGCCAGGATTCAAGATTCCATATCCAAACATTCACCCTGGAGACATAATCTTGTCGATGACATGGTTTTAATAACACATGGGTTGTATTACAATTCACATGATAGCTGGTTTATACGTGAGGTTTTAAATGGTGGATGTGGAATAGTCCATTGAACAAAAATCTCCAAGTTATGAAACTTCCTTCTTTCCTTTGTTTCTTTATTCTGATAACTTTTCTTAAATGTTAGTTAGCTTTCATCTTATACAAAATGTCATTCAGAAATTAGTGACTGAGTGAGTTACTTTTGATGTGACCAAATACCCTATAAAAATTTACGAAGGATTTTTTTTTTTTTTGGTCTCACAGTTTCAGGATATACAGTCCTTTATGGAAAAGAGGGCATGTTGTTCGTGCCAGAAGAGAGCTGCGAACACCATGATCAAAATCAGAAAGTATTGTCTATTGCCCTGGCATAGTTGGGATGTGAGTCTGAATGTCAATCTTCAAGGCTGGTCTTCAGTGATCTGCTTTGTCCAGGATAACTTTATAGTTTCCCAATGTTTGGACAACTTTTTTAGCACCACCAACAGTGAAGGATCAAGTTTCTAAACACACGAGCCTAGAAGATAATATTTCAAATTCAAAAAAAAAAAAAAAGAAATAGAAGACGGAAGTCCAATGCAGTATCCATTGCATTTAAGCTTTTCTCAGTAGCCAGAATATTATTATGTGGGTTCACAGACAATTGGCTTACAACTTCTCAAAGCTCAAACTGATGCTTTGCTTGTGAATGCTGCCCTGTGACTCTTGTGTCAAGTTTCAGCAGGTGTCTTGACAATAACTCCCACATTTTTCTCAGCTCAGTTAGGTGGTGTAGGTCCTTATTAACTTGTACATGCTGGGCAGTGTTTCCAGAGCCTGAGAGAGAAGCTTTGGAGATTCTGATTTTAATTATAAAGTGTTAGCGTTAGAAAGACATTTGACAGAAAGAAAAGGCCTAGCCCAGAATGGAAGGAAATATTTGAAAAGGAGCCTTGGGAGTTCTACTATTGTTTCATTTTAGTCTGATAATTTGTGCAACCTCCTCACTTGAGGCAAATATTCTCTCAGTGTATGTTGTATTAATGTATGGCCACCCATTCCACAAATACTTCCATTCAGGGAAAGAATTTTGTAGGTATACAGACCCATATTAAGTACAACACATTGTTTGAACATCTGAGCAAAATGTGTGGTAAATACTTGGGCACTAGTATATTTTATCTTTTCCTATTTATGAATTCATTTTTAAATTCTAAATTTAAGAAGTCTCAAATAATTCACACTACCTTTTCACTTTCATTAAAAGGCTGAGGTAAGTCAGTGGTTTGAATTTTATGGCACACATGAATTTTTATTTTTCCATTTGTCTTTTGTCCAGTAAACAAACATATTGTGTAGATCTTTCTTTCCACTGCCATCAAATTAAGCTTGCCTTGGATTATTTCATACTTTATTTATTTACACTCTTATTGTAATTTTTTGTATATGCAAATTTCAGAGACAGACAAACCTTAGAATTCCTGTATGGAACTGAAAAGCTCATGATAACAAATACTTAACAGGAATAAATATTTTTGTCCTTTTTCTGGGTCATAACTAGCTCAAATTAAACTTATATTTGGTATTTCTATGTGTGACAAAGGATTATTGTCATATTTTTAGTCTTCTTTGTAGGAAACTGAAATACACACACACACACAAAAAAAAAACATTACAATAAGAGAGAAAATAAAGAATGAAATAACCCAAGGCAAATTACATATTAATTTGATGGCAGTGGAGAGATCTATTCAATATATTCATTTACAGAACAAAGTTTTGGCTTTTATATATTTAATTTTCTTTTCTTTTTATTTATTTTAAATTGTGTGCATATGTGTGTGTGTGTGTGAAAGAGATAAAGAAAGAGAAAGAGAGAGAGAGTATGGATGTGTGTGTGTGTATGTGTGTATTACAACAGCCTTGGATGTGTGTGGGTGGGCCAGAGGAAAATCCTGGGTATCGTTTCTGTTACTATTTGCTTTATTATTTGAAAAAAAAAAAAAAGGAAAAAGGACCTCTGATTAACCTGAAGCTCATTGGAATTCAGCAAACCCCATCATTCCTCCTTTCTTTATGCCATGCCCCAAATTACCTGAGTTCCATGTGTATTTGGCATCATGCCCGGCCTTTTTTATGACTACTGGTTACTTTGATCCTTATCATTGTCCACTGAAAACTCAGGACCATGAAGCCTATCCCCACCCAATGTTTAGTTTTTATATTAAAATAATTTTAGTCTCCACGGAATTTCAGTGGTTTTAAATTTAGCTTTATCTTTGCCCACATAACTTTGTAGGATTTAGGTCAATGCTTATGCTTGGTTGATAATTTTCTACTGAGTTTTGTAATTGGCTTCTTACAAGCTCCATTTCCTATACTATTTTAGTTTAGATTTTTTAAAAATGAAATCACGTTCTCCTTTTGCGTGTTGTATTTCCTTCATTGTTTTGTTTTTCTCTTTGTGTTTGTCTTTTATCAGTTGTTTTTCCATAGTTATAATTATTTTGAATTTGTAAATTTGTCCATGTTTTCATCAGGGGCAATTATTATGGGATTTGTACTTTGGAGCTGGCATGTTATTTTGAATTTTTCTTAAGGGTTTTACATTTTCAAATGGAGTTCGTTTGTTGGTTGAGTTTTTCTTTCAATTGTATTCAAATCATACTTCTTTAAGCATGGGTGTTCACAATATTCAGGATAAGACTTATGTACATCAGGGTAGAAATTCAACTTCCTATGTTGGTATGGCATTTGGTGACACACTTGTTTCAAAGTGTTCTGTTTTCCTTATGTCTTGAACTATTTGTTCAAGAAGACTGAAACAAAATTCCTCTGTTGATGTGGACTAGCCCAGGGTCTCAAGATGCAATAGGCCAGCTAGAGGATCCCAGTCAGATCAGTGACGGTGTTGAAGACTGGATATTGTGTGATGACTTCTATAGGATCCCTGGTGGTGATCAAGCTGAAATCTGGTGAGTCCCAGAGGGAAGAAGACAAGTCATGAGAAGGCAATTGTCACTGGAAACCAGTAGAAAGACTTTGGTGGTAGTAACAGTTTACCAATAATGTAGTTCTATGGCAAGTGTTCAGGTTGTTGCTGTCTGTTGGAAGACAATGAAATACATTGCTATTCATTCTCCTTTTGTAATTGTGTTAACTCTACTGGTTATATTGGATAATTTCATGGAAGTAGAAAAAAAACAAGGAAGATAAACACAAATTGAGTGTCATATCTCTTCACAGAAACAAATATCCTATCTACATTAAAATAAGAATATCTGTGTTCATTCAAAGCTCTATAATTGCCCTGGTTATAGTGACACAGGCTTTTAAATGCCAACACTCTGCATGTTGAAACAGGCAGTTGTCTATGAGTTCAAGACCAATGTGGTCTCCACTGAGTTAGAGACCAGCAAAAAGTTCTACTCTCAGGAAGGACCTAAAGTGTTATAGTGTGATCGAGCTCCTTCCATAAACAAATATTCACTTTTGTATACACTTAATAATCTGCTGTAAATATCTCTATGCCAATTATGCAAATGTATCATATTAGTTATAATTTACTCTTTTAAAAGACTGTATTAATGCAAAACATTATATATACATACATGTTATATGAAATATATACATAGGAGATAAAAATACATTACAGTAGACAGGATATATATATATACACACAAAAAGATTTGTAAGTTTTTATAAACATTGACTGATAGAATACTTACAGTTATCTGGGTGTTAATTTTGATCTTAATGTAAGCAAAATTTTGAGTTATTTGAATGTTTTTACTTTGGTGCAAAATGTAGAATAATTGGCATGTGTATCATTTTAAGTTTATTGGAAACATTAGTTGATTTGAGAAAATAGATTTTGTATTCCCTAATATAAGTTATATTTTTAGTTAAAATCTAGCAAATAAAAACGATATACTAAATTCTTAAGCAAGCCTGGGAATCAGCCATTTTCATTTCCTCTTCTGCATAGGCACAAATACATGATGTTTCAGATTTAGTTACCATGCAAAGGCCAAGACCTACTAATACATTTCTTTTAGAAGCTCTTGGCATGAGGAACATGCAAGAACAATTATATAAAACTTCATCATCCCATAAGTCTTATTAGAGATTAATTTTTGACTTTCTTAGCTTAGTCTAAATTAGAAATTGAGATTAAAAACAAGCAAAATTTTATTAACCAATTATTGATCATTTCTTGGCCATTGACAGGAGGATAATGATTCATTGTTTCTCAGAACAAAGCTAATAATGAGTATCCAAACTCTCCTGAGTCTGTTTTACAGGTGGATCTTGTTCACATAATGGGAGATAATGAATTAGTTATCTTTGCTAATTACTGCCCATTATGATTTTATATTTTATATATACCTATTGTCTGGCCATTGTCCTTTGTGCATTGAGTCTCTCAAATTTAACCTTAGAAAAAGTACATTCATTACTTCGTAGAAGGCTATGTAGTAACAATGTAGTACACCTTATGGTGTGATATGTGTTTATATAAATAGAGAAAAATAAATTATGATTGCTGGTACAGCAGAAGCAAAGCTAAGGGCAGAACTAACCGATAGGTATAAACATAAGTATTTATCAGGGAGTTTGAAAACATGGTGATTTAGCAAGACTGCAGTAGAAGTACTGTAAGCTCCAGAAATATAGACATTGATGAGTTTTTACTCAAAAGTCCAACTGGAGCGGGCCTAAGAGCCCATCAGAAAGCTGTAGTTTGATGGGATTGCTGCATTCATGATTCACCAGTGGACAATAACACTGAGGGGCTCTCTCCCACACTGACCTGAAGAGCACCTAATTTATTCTTTTGATACTGTTTTGTCATAATATACTGAAATCATGATACATTATTCTCGACGGTGAAGTTAATAAATTATATCTTTATTAAATTACTAAAATATTCTCTCAAAGGTAATTTCTAAAACACTGCAGATTTCCTGAAAATGGAAATACTTGATGGACAATTTTATGTATTTTTTAACTTTAAATATATTTTCTTGAACCATAAAATATCCTTTCATAAAGTTTCATTGTTTTTCTTACATATACTGATAAGTTCTCCAGAATAAAACATCAGCCAGAACCTAATACACTGAATAAATTAGTTTTTTGAAAGTGAAAAAATCAGATTTATATTTTAAATCTCTCAGCATATCAACCTGGTGTGTAGAACACAACTTTTCTGTGGGTTGTATTCTATAATTACACAGTTGGTACAGCATAGTCATTCACACAAGAGAGTAACTGAAGAATTAGGGATATATATGCTAATAATTTCTGCACCAATCAATGTTCAATAGAAAAAATAAACTTGTTATCAGTGAGAGTGATGGAATACAGAGCTTGAGACACAAATATAGAAAATGTAGAGTATAAAAATCCAGAAAAACTGTGAGCATACTAATGAAGATAGTCTCTCCGTGGACACTTCTGGTTCTAGATGATGTATTATAATATGACCTCAAGAGATGATCCCCAGATGGTAGAAATTTGAAAAATATCATTAATAAGTAGATAGAACCATTAAAAAACTAATATTTCTAGAAAAGTCTTTTATAAGGAAAGGAGGAGAAGGAATTAGAGAGAGAGATAGACTCACACAGTATGTGTGTGGACATTCTCTTGCATTATAATTTTTCTTTCTTCAGTTGGTCAGGAATGACAATGGACACCAGTAATAGGAGTTACGTTCTTAGGAAGAAAGTCTGACTTATCTGAAAGCCCTAAAAATGTTACTTATAGAATCAATAAGGCTGACAAGCATATGATTAGTCTACCTATCTTTACTACAGTCACTTACTCTTTTTTTCTTTTCTTTTCTTTTTTTTTTTTTTTTTTTTGGTTTTTCGAGACAGGGTTTCTCTGTAGCTGGTCTCGAACTCACAGAGATCCACCTGCCTCTGCCTCCCGAGTGCTGGGATTAAAGGCGTGCGCCACCGCAGCCCAGCGTCACTTACTCTTTAGGAAGAAGGAAATCATACACATTGTTCAATGCTGCAGGGAAGATCAATGTTCTGCAATGTCATCTACCTGATTTTAAGATGAATTTTTATTATTTTAAATCATGGATATGTGTATCTGTGTGTATATGAGTGCAGATATTCTGAAAGGACACAGTTATTAGATTCCTCAGGAGACAGAGGTAAAGCAGCTTGTGAATCGTCTGACATTGATACTGAAAATTGAACCCAGGGCCATTGGAAGAACAAGAAGTACCAAGCCATATCTACAGTCAATACTTCCTCTTGATATGCAATTCCAGAGATTCGTTTGTAAAAATCTATTTATAAAATTGTCTTTTGTCTGTAGAGTTAGATAATAAAGGTGCCTTTATTCATAGAGATGCATCTGAATTGGGATTGTGTTCTATCAAAGGATTCTATAAGAGAAAATCGTAAGAAAAGAGCAGAGGCAGGAAATTATGACTGGGCAGAGAAACTGAATATATAGATTTTTCAGAATAGATTGATGTGTTTGAGCTGTATAACTTTATAACTCTCAATATCATATGTTTATAAATATAATTTAATATAACCTTTTCCATATTGATTTTATCATTAAATTAAGTAGCTTATAGGAATGGCTTTTCGACATCCTTTTAAAGACATGTATATCATGCCATTGATATATTTTTCATTTAAAGAAGACGCTATAAAACTTCCACATTGGATAATTAAATAAGTATGTAAATGAAGTTTAAAAATAAACAGTAGCCATAATTTACATACAGGGTAGAATTGAATGTGTGTGTGTGTGTGTGCATGCACATGTGTGTGTTTCGCATGCATGTGAACATGGAGCATCGTAAGAAATTTATAAGACAATGTATGGCATTTAATTCTCACTATTTCCACCATGTCAGTTAGGAGAATAGATGTCAAGTCATTAAACTTGGCAGTGAGAAAGATGTCCATCTGAGCCATCTGTCAGATCCTAAAATAGTGACTTTTCTGTTGTTACTCAGCAGAGATGCTGTTTAAGGGTTATCTCAGACATAATTTTTGAAAATATTATAACTTTTGGGTGAATAATGTGTGAGAAAATCCCACAAAAACTAAAGTCCACTGTTATTCATCTGTTAGTGAAAGTCTAGTCTCCCTGTGTAGTACAAAATTCACAGAGTGTTGATGAGTCTTGTTTTATCTCGAAATCCTAAGGAAGTCTTTTGAGAAGTATGCCTCAAGAGCTTCCTTCAGTAAAGCCTTTCAGCCTGCAGAAATCTTTCGCTTATTTTTATCCAAATGTTTTGCTTAGCTTCGATTCTCATGGGACTTTAACACAATTGTGAACTCTGACAAGTCACGTGTAGTAATTGGCAACCTCAGAGAGTATTTGCTTGGTATTAAAAAAGTCTTGTTAAATATTTCAAATTGGTCTTTAGGGACTTTCAAAGAAGGCCGCTCATATGCTTCTTGTTGATATGCAACTTGACAAAATGTGCGCTATTTAAAAAGCATCAGAACAAAGAAAAACGAAGTGAAGTGAGTGACAAGGTGGATTCTCCAGAGGGGGAAATAGACTTAAGTTACATTGTAAAGATATTTGGAAAGCTTTTTTTTCATGCATTTAAATCTTTTCAGATTTGTATAAAACATCAGCTGAGAGGAACTAATCCCTAGGCTTTGAACAGCAAGTGTGTGTCACAGGAAATACTCGGAATAAAACACCGCTTGGGAAATGGTTTATGTGCTTCAGAATCCAGCATCGCCAGGGTTGCCATTTACAATAGAAATGCTTTTGCAGTCAGAAAATGTTTCCATCCACGTATGCAGGATTTCTCACAAGAAAGGCCAGTTAGGCAGGGGATGTGATGTAGTCTTGATAAGTATTAATCAAAGCAAAATAATTCCCAGCAAATGTTATACCCCACATTAACATTCTGACAGATTAGTGCAATTATAGACCTTATTTATTTATTTATTTATTTATTTATTTATTTATTTTGGGTTTTTTCGAGACAGGGTTTCTCTGTGGTTTGGGAGCCTGTCCTGGAACTAGCTCTTGTAGACCAGGCTGGTCTTGAACTCACAGATATCCGCCCGCCTCTGCCTCCCAAGTGCTGGGATTAAAGGCATGCGCCACCACCACCCGGCTATAGACCTTATTCTATATAACTTTCTTGGGAAATTTATCTTTTTCTTTTTTTACCAAGGACACTATTTTACCACATACTATGAGGAAAAGAATTGCACACTCCGCTGTGAGAGGATCTTTATTGATAATGTTGTGTTGAGGGAAAAACCTATCACACAATCTTCTCACTCCAATCACTCTGTACGCATGTACATATAGCAATACAATAACAATAAAATATGTAAAACAAAATAAATGCTGTTTTTTTCATATAAACTTTTAAAGGAACATAAGGTTAATCATTAAAATGACAAATATAACTCAGCCATTGATTTAATTTAAAACGGAAACAAGTGGAAAACTAGAAATATCTGAGTCTCCAAAAATATTAACCTGTATGAAATTCAACCAACATATGAGCATGTTGTTTGTTTACTTCACTCAGCAATGTACATGGGACCAATACCATACCGGATTTTTCACTGTTTGCTTGTTGGCTTCCAATTTTTAGACAATTGGTAGGATTTAACAGTCAGTGTTGAGAACAGGTACCATTTATTTCATTTCCGTGTTTCACACATATGTAAAGAAGGTGATTCACTCAACAGAAGCATTCTGTCTCACAGCTGCAGAAAGTACAAATAGAACTGTGTTTTCACGGCCACACTCTATCTCAGTACACTAAGGGTGTCCAGTGTTCTCATGTATTTTCTGCTGCTTCCTCACAGATTCTCCCTGTCATTCTATTGCCCCCTGAGTGTTGTTGGGGGCTATAAGTCCATCATGCAATGAATCATCATTATAAAGAATATTTAACCTTTTCATCATTGTTAAGTTTGCCCTTCTTAGAGGTTTAAATCAAACTTGCTTTCCAATGTTTCAATCTTCTGACTATAGGATCCTAATATACATTTCAATATCCTATCAGCAGAATAATACAAAGTAAAAGTATGCATGATTTACAGTGTAAACTTAGACCTCTTCAAGTCAATGCATGCATGAGTACCCAATTAATCTTCCCTTCTTTATTGAGTAACAAGCTATATTATAATGTGATATAGTTTAATGATTGTTCCATTAAAAGACACTTCCTCTCTTTCTGAGACTATGAGAAAAAATTTTGTTTGACAAATATTTATAAAATGCTTTTATATTAATAAAATTTTCTATTTGGCATAGAGGTATTATCACAATTTTTTGGGTCATACTACAATTGTGAATTTTGTTTTAAAAATGGCAGCTTCATTCTCCCATGTTTTTACATCAGTGTTTGTATCATCTGTTTCACTGAACTGCTGTCAGGATTTAGTTCCCAGTGTGTTACACTAATCTACAGCTTAAATGTAGATGTGACATAGTCCTCATCATTCGTATTTATTTCAGGTGCTTATTGTATAAACTAAAATATGTGTCTTAGAATTTCATTATGTTATTAGACACATATGTGCATTTTTTTGTTGCAAAAGTGAATTTACTGATTCTGGTGTTCTAGAATCTTTCAAAGACATGGAATAAGGTTTGGTTAAGGCTGTGTCTGAGTTTCAAAGTAGAAATAAAACTTTTGAAGTGAGTTAATATTAGAAAATAAATTTTTGCAAAATTTACAACAAAATTCACAACAGAACAGTTGGTTAACAGAGGAGAGCATTTACCCACTTATCATAAAGTTGAACAACCCTCAATAGTTGGATGTTATAGTAGGGACTAATTTTAATTTAAGAATAATTCCCATGTAAAGTAGATGTATGTATTGAAATAAGTAATCCACAAAGTATAAGGAAAAAAATCAGGATGATACATCTCGAATTTTAGCACTCCAAATATGCATGTTAATGTTTATTAATTACTTTAAAGTTTCTACTATTCAAAAACTTATTGTAATATTTGTTTTAAAAAGACAATTATGTCCATATTGTAAAGAAGCCTCAAAATAAGTGATGTTTGAAACAAGCATAGTAGTTTGAGACTCAGTAGTCCAGACAAGGTATATAAAACAAATAGATAAATATACGATGTAATATAGATTGAGTGGTTGAATGTCACTGGTAATATCATTTGTCCATCTTCTCACTTTAATCACACTTTATCTCATCTTTGCTACTAAGGATGTTCTTAATACATGAACTGTATAGCCTCATTGTACTCTTGATTTATCAAAACATGCAATATTGCTTTATTTATGGGCAGTAATAAAAGCCCATTCTTGTTAAGAACATATCAGTAAGAACATTTCAATGTTGTCATATAAGAAATTATAATACAATATCTAGCATGTTGTATATTTGAGCTTCTATGATACTAATATTATGGAGATAAAGTAAACAATATATATATAGTACACAAACTTAAGAAGTAATTTATGGGAGGCTGGATAGCTCCCGCAATTGTCAACAGCATTGACTCCTCTTCCAAAAGTCTTGTGGTCAGTTGCCAATGCCCATATTGGGTAATTCAAATCTGCCTGTGACTCCAGTGCTGGCATATCCCATGGCATTTTCTGGCTTTCTGGGCACCTCTGCTTATACATGAATATACCCACATACACATAAATGCAAATAAATTCAGAAATAAATCTTAAGAGAATTAAATTTAATAGGTCATAGTCATCTTAGTGATGCTTTGAAACTGAAACAAACACTATTACTGTGTTCAAATGAGTCACACACTAAATGACATCACACTAAAATTTGTTTTCTGAATGCACAGGTACCTCTGTTCTACAGGTGACAGCTACAGATGCAGATGACCCCACCTATGGAAACAGCGCTCGTGTTGTTTACAGCATCCTGCAAGGACAACCTTATTTCTCTGTGGATCCTAAAACAGGTTAGCAAATTTACGTATGTTATTATGAAAGTATTTCCATCAATAACACAAACGATGCTATTTTCTTTTTACTGTTTCTCATGGCCTATAAGAAATACTCTTCTCTATTCAACCCATTTCTAAATTAAAATATAATTACATCTTTCCCCCTTACCTTACCTCCTTCCAGATACTCCTAGGTACCATGTAGCAACCCTCCCATGCTTGGTGCCTCAATATCAAACTGATAGCCTCTCTTTTTACTCTTATTGCTACAGACACATGTACATATGTACATGTACATATATATGTATATGAATAATGTATGCACAAATATATTAATACATTTTGCTGAATTGATTGCATGCTCTTGTGCTCTCTCTCTCTCTCTCTGGTGGGTGTTTCTAATACTTTCATGTCTGAAAATGTTGCATTGGTTAACTAGTTAAGGGGGGTCATTCCCAAGAGAGTCTAATCCCCCGCTCTCCCAGCAGTCATTACTTGTCTATGGATTTGGTCTAAATGTAGGAACCCATGAAAGTTTCCTGTTCAACCATAGCGTGCTTATTGTTTATGCAGTCACTTCCAGGAGAGACTTTCACAGCACACTTTCTGATATTTTGTCGCCGATAATCTTTTGCCCTGTTTAATGAGATGTTTCCTGAGTCATTGACACAGAAGCTAGGATTTTTAGATGCATTCATTGGGGCTGGGTTCTCCAAGATCACGTGATCTATGCATTTGTATTCACTTATGATTTCTGTGATTGTCTCTATTTTCTGTAGAGGGAAGCTTCTTTGTACTGGTGAGGGGAGTTTCACTTTTCCGTGTCTACGAGGATAAGTGTAAGAATGCAATAATGAGCTATGCTAGTCTAGCAAATTGTTGGTTGCAGAACTTTTCTAAAGTCCTTGACCTTATTAGCCCTGGGAAGTACTTTTATTTCAAGCACTAGGTACAGTTTCCTTCCTGTTGGAAGGAAAAATGTCTCAAAAGACTGCTACTAGTCATCATCAACAAGAAAGTGTCACTTAGATATCTTGCTGTGCTGGTCGTAGATGTGGTTCATGACTTTAACAGCTGGAAAGGCAGCTTTTGACAGTATGCATACTGTTTTTTGGCACCTTGGAAGGCACCCTGCAGAAAGGAGGTGTTCATGTCTGATGTAGTTGGGATCAACAGAGTTCTGCATTTTTTATGTGCAGTGTGTTCAGGAATTGGGGTTCACCTTCAACCTATGGTACCTAGGCAAGCACCGCATCAATAGTCTATATTGTTTAGAGAGTCTATTGGACTGCCCTGCAGAGGAAGGTTTCTCTTGGCTGGTGCTAGGTATTTTATTTGTGCAAGGAGTTCTACATTCGTCCTGTGGTTTCAAATCTGTCCTAGTTTCAAATCGTCTTATACTACGAAGTACACAACAGTAAGAAGTTTGAGTCTTAAGCACACTTTCAGAACCTAATAGGACTAGATTACTGTTAGTGGTGTTTTATTATCTTGTTTTAAAGAGGATTTGACTAAGTAATCTTCCTTACTTTGATAAGAGGTTCCAGCATTTAGGTTCACTGCTAGAAACAGACCTGTATTTCTGTTTCCCTAGATGATACAATGTAGAACCAATACACAAAGAAGGAGTTATAAGTGGAGGATAAACTCATAGAAAATCCTTCATGTATCCACACATTTTATACATATTAATTGTAATATAGACTGAAATACTTCATTGATGATGTAAAAATAAATACTGTAAAACAAGTGTCAGTAATGTGTTATACATTATTATGTGACACTCCAGCCAATTTAGTTTTGAGATATTTATAGAGGGGAAAATTCTTATAAGCCTAATAATCAAAATGCCTGTGAATTGTTATCTCTGTTAGTGCTCAACTGAAAATTTATTGACAACTGAATTACCTCACTATTTGATATAAGTGATCTTCTTTTTATTCTTGCCTCTAAATCAAGTTTGCATTAAACAAAATAGAAGTAGATTTCTGCTTTGCACAAGTGTATTATGAAAGAAATAAGCAGGAAAATGTAGCATTGCTATTTTTACTATGAACACACATATACCCATGTATAAACCATACACGTACCCAAATAAATCTGCAGTCCATTAATACACTGTATATTACTCAAATGTTTTCATATAAGAAAATGCCATATTTAATTAACAATAAGTTGAAATAAAGGCATCCTGCATGAAATATGTTTTAAACTTTAGTATTCTAATTATGCCTCATATCAGTTTAAAAAATCAGTTTTCTATATATATCATAGTATCTGAATTGGTGTCTATGTTTTGAATGTAAATGTAGGCAGGTGTGAGAAGGAACTTGTGTGAGCTAAACAGATTTTTAAGGATAATTGTCTGCCTGTCTGCCTCTGTATGCTGTTATTGTTTGTGTTTTATATCTGTTATCTGTTCTTATCAGCATGCTAATGGTGGCTTACCATTTAAATGCAATTAACATTTGGGTATAGTTATAAATCTTACAGGTAGATCAAGTAATGATTAACACAGAATTTTATCTCAGGTATAAAGAGACTCTCCCACAGTTTCTAATGCATTAAACTCTATTAGTTCTTGGACCTCTTTTTTTTTCCTTCTCTTCCAAATGCATAGTGTATTAAATGAAATACATGCTTCCACAGGTATCTGGCTAATATCAGTATTTCACTGGCCAAAGCATCATGGGACCTGTGCGTCTATTTCCTATTTATCACACCAGTAATGAAAGAAAATATTTTTAAAGTTGCATTAAACCAGTAATGTGCTAAACAGTTATTGAGGAAAATGCTAAGATGAGTTCTAAGACAAACACTCATTATTTTCTGCAAAGCTTCCACATTTTGGCTACTTGTGATTAAAAACCTTATTACCATGCAATTAAACATGCTTAAAACTAATGAATCTAGTTGCAACTGTGCTTCCAAATGCCCAGAATATAATCTAAACAGACATAGTGAAAAGAAGAGAATCAGTTGCTATGATAGGGTGTTATATAGGAAGCATGGGAACACTAGACATTTGCAAAGGTGCATTTTTATAGTATAACTTAATTCCATTCTCCTAATTGAATGATCCAGCCTAACACATTTCCAATTACTTTTATTGAAGACCTATTATTATAATGCATAACTTAACGTTTCTCCCAAAATAACAATGAGATTTCAGTGCTTATCATTAAAAATTTGTACTTGTATTACCTTATTTCCATTATGGTAAAAGAACATTTTGTTATTCACTTTGATTTTATAATAATGAGTTCTCAAAGAGACTGTGTTTCTCTGTTGTATAAACCATATGTTACAACCAGTATCCAAAGATAGCAATGATGAGATTATTGGTTCAGCATATTAAATAGATATCATTTAATAATATGTGAAATTCCTTAATTAGTACTGTGAACCAAATAGTTTGTAAATTGTGCAACCTTTGTTTTAGTCAATGTGATGTTCCTCAGTATATAAGACAACCAAAGAGTACCCACTAAAATATTATTTTAAAATTAACACTTGACAAGTAGAAAAATTTATAGGAATGAATATTAAAGATACACTATTTATGGCAGATTATGAATGAAGCATTCGTGTAGAATGAGCAAATAACAATTTTTACTAATATCTAAAACAGAAACACTTAGCTATTTGAGGAAGGTTGTAGACCAGGTTGGCCTAGAACTCACAGAGATCTACCTGCCTCTGCATCCCAATGCTGAAATTAAAGGTATGCCCCATCACTGCCTGGCTGAGGCTCATTATTTTTAACATAACACATAGCTCATTCCAATGCTGTTATTTTACTGTAAACATCATTAGAAATAAGTGATTATATTGAAGACTTCTGCGCTTCTCTGAGGGGCGAAGGCAGTAGCTGAATAATTCATTGGCTTTTCATAGAATCTAGTTTTCTCACCTACGTCCAAGGAGCAGAGTTCAAGGAGATTCCTTCCCAGTGTCTTAAGAGCAGAAAATAGATATTATATACAAAACAAGCATAGCCGGGCGGTGGTGGCACACGCCTTTAATCCCAGCACTCAGGAGGCAGAGGCAGGAGGATCTCTGTGAGTTCGAGGCCAGCCTGGTCTAGAAGAGCTAGTTCCAGGACAGGAACCAAAAAGCTACGGAGAAACCCTGTTTCAAAAATCCAAAAGCAAAACAAAACAAACAAACAAACAAAAAACAAGCAAGCAGTCTTGAATTAGGAACGGAAACTGGTTAATGGTACTGCCTCTGATAGTGACTTGATGGCTCCCTTAAAAGAAGGCACTCCATATTTCTTCTGCTAAGGCACACAAGGAATGTCTGTGCCATAAATTTGTTCAAGTCTCCTGATGATCACTTCAGGAAATTTGAAACTCTAGATAAAAGCAGAAGCCAGAGATAAATTATGAAGTAAGGATTCTATACGGACTTACCACATGCAGGGTCAGATCTACTTATACTGTGTTAAAATGTGATATCTTGTATGTCAGTGTACAATGATGTTAGTAATGCATACACATGCCACAGAGTTAGCTTTTGATACACACAATAAAAAGTTGAGTCTTTTTTTTAATTTTATATTTATTTTATGAAATTGAATTTTAGTTGTTTGTAATACATGCAATATATATGTATATATATTCATTTCTGTAATAATACAGTGTGTATATGAACAAATATATTAATGCTGTAAATAAACATGTAAGCATCTGAAAATATTGCACATATAAATAGTATGCCTAATTTTCAGGTATATAAAAATAATAGAGTTTAAATGATTGACTTTAGTTTTATATTCACCACTACTCACACTTGAATTCAGCACTCCTAGTATGGTTTAGCACTTCAGTGTTGTTTGCTGTTTGGTATTAAAAATCAGACACTGAACACCAAATTTCTTGTTAATCATTCAATTATATAGGAATTACATCTACTTCACAGTACAGAAATCGCCTCACGTACAATACAGAACTTTCTACTTAATGGTAACATATAGTTCCAAAGGTTTGAATCATATCACTGGTCATTTATGTATGAAATATTATATATGTGTCTTCTTATAACAATAATTGACAGGTAATAGACTCATAATTACATTTAAAGTTTATTGTGACATCTATATAGAACTAGTTAGATTTATATTTTACAAAAATGATATTCTTTATTGAAAATTACTTTGTAGATACTTTATGCTTTGATACAAATATGCAACTTAATATTTACTAAATTGGTCATATTCCAGAAAATTTTCATTACAATTCAAGTGAATCTAAATTTGTAATGAGGGTGTTTATCTAATTATCTTGATAAATTAGTGAAATTCTCTTAGCCATGTATCAGGAAAAATGCAAGTGTCCAGAAATGTTCTGTGTCCTCTTTATTCTATCCTGTAAAATAAATACGATTTTATTACCATTGAGTGATGGATAGTCATACAGGCCTTTGGAGTAGTGTTATCTAAAATGAACAAAAAAAATGATTTCATTGTATGAAAGAAGTATTTAGAATAGATTAATACATCTTTTTCCCCTAAGTAAGGAAGGTGCCAGTTCAACTGAATTTTGAGCAGTGTGGGAGGTGGATATCCACATTTCATAGCATTATTTATTAAAAAGTTTACCCATTTTTCTTTTTTGTCCGTTTTTTGCTTTATTTATTTTTTTTAAAAGAAAAACAATCATCTTTCATTATACATACCAAACCAAGATTCCCCTTCGTTCCCTCCTCCCATTCTCTCCACTTACCTCCCCCACATCCAAACCCCCACCCACTCCTCAGAAAGGGGAAAGCACATTGCTTTGGGAAAGTTTCTATGGCAATATTTAAGATATTCATCAGTCTGACTACTAGGCAAGGCCACTTTGAGCACTCTCTCCTCTATTACTTAGGATCTTAGCAGGGGCCGTTCTTGAGGATTCCTGGGAATTTCTCTAGAGTCAGTTTCTTTGCTTGCTCCATAATGGCTCCCTCAATCAAGATATCGATTTCCTTGCTCCCACTTTTCTAATACATGTATTTGATGATTTAGTCAAATGTTAAGTGTGTATAGCTGTGTGGATTTACCTGTGGCTGTTTAGAACTCACAATGGTTTACAGGTATGTTTCTGTGTTTCACTCTTTATCACTATGGTAAGTATATTTTTTAATTAAATGATATATTGGTTTGTTCTGCATTATTCTTCTTTCCTTAAGAATTCTAGATTTTTTTTGCAGTTCTGTAAATAATGTCTTTGGAAGTTTGAGAGGGATTGCTTTGAATCTCTGCAGCTTTCAATGCAGCCCTTGCTGTGATATAAATCCTGCCAATTCAAAAAGCATGGGAGGGAATTTCACCATCTGGTGGCTTCTTCGATTTAGTTTTTATCACCATAAAGTTTCCCTTATAGAGGTCTTCCAACCCTTTCTTTGGATTTATTCTAACACATGTTGAGGCATCTGTGAATAGCATATTTTTCCTGGTCTTTTTTTTTTTTATCAGAAATGTGATTTTCAGTGCCTCTAGAAACTACCAATTTCTATACATTGATATTGTACCCTGCTAGTTTACTGAAAGTGCTTATTAGATTCAGAGAATTTTAGGTGTAGTATATGTTCTATATTGAGAATAGAATAACTTTGAGTTGATCAAAAACATCCATTTAAACTGTAAACACGGCAACTGCTAACGGAGTATAGGGAAATCAATTCATGATATAGACAGAGGCAACAAATTTCTTAATAGAACCACAATAGCACAGACGGTAGAGACAGATGGAATTATAAGAACTTAAAAGCTTAAACACAGAAAAATAAATGATCAAAGGAATGAACAGATAGGCTACTAAATGGCAGAAAATCTTTTCCTGCTGTATTTCAGCCAAGGATTTTATGTTCAGAATCTATAAAGTACTACAAATAATAAAAATAACAAATAAAATATGCAGACAAACTGATAAACACATACATAGACACACACACACACATACACACAAAAAACCGTATTAGTCTGTGAATTTGCCAATGAAGTAAACACATGGTTATAAAAATAATAAAAAGAGGAGTCCAGAAAGATGGCTCACCAGTTAGGAACACAGCACAAACTGCTCTTCCAAAAGACCTGAGTTTAGTATCAAATGCCCATTTGAGGTGACTCACAATCACCTGTAACTTCAGCTTCTAGGCTGTCTGTCACCTCTGGCCTAAAGAACACTTGAATACATACTCACAGAAGGGTACCTACACATACACATAATTGAAAATAATAAAATGAGTCTTTAACAAAGAAATAAAATTGGCCTATGAATATTTTATGATTAGTATCCTTAGCCATTAAAGAAATTTATTATAACTTATTTTGAGGTTCCATCCCACCTCAGTCAGAATGGCAAGCATCAAGAAAACAAGTAACGTTCACTGGTGTGGATATGAGCAGAGAAGAACCATACCCACTGCTGGATGAAGTGGAAACTAGGAGAGGCACTCAGGAAATTGATGTGAATGTTTCTGAAACAACAGAAAGCATAGTACCATCTAACCAAGCAGTACAATTCCTGGGCAATGTGATGTGTGATATTTTACAGGGACCCTGACACACTTCTAGTTGTAGCAGGTTTTCTCTAGTAGGAAGACAAGAGAACCGGTCTGGCTGTTCAGCACCACATGGGAGGAAAGTAACATATGACATGTTCACTCAATGGAATTTTGTTCAGCCACAACTTATCCACCAAGTTAATTCTTTGCGTTAAAAAACAAGTAACTTATTCACTCTCAATATCCCAGCTGAATCTATCTTTTAACTCTGCAGTCAGATAGGAGTAAACATGGTTAACGACAAAGAACTAGAAAGGGGATCTTAAAACAAGACAGAACAGGCTTAGAGTGGAGAAAACAGAACAAAACAGAGGTGAAAAACTGGGGATGGCAGATAGAGCAGAAAACCGGGGCGAACGAGATGAAAATAAAATATGTATGAACATCCCATATGTAAAGCTAATACTCTATAACTTAATTTAACAAAGATTAAAGGGGATTTGGGACTCAAAATAATTTTTCAGCTTATTTTTAATATTAAAAAATCTCTTACATAAATCATAAGCACAAGAAATACACAATTATAAGAACTAATGTTAGTTTCAACATTTTTGCTTGTTCACATAAGGTAGTTCATCAGTATTTTCTGTTGTGTTTAATCAATAAAAGCTTATTTCATTTCAAAAATTGCTAAAAATATGAAGAATTCTGATATGAATGTATAGAAAATATGTAATGTATTCATAAAAGTCCTGTAGATTCTATTACTAACTTTACACCATCTATAAAAATATTTATGAGAATTCATAAGATAGTAAGACTAATGCTTGCTTGACTTAATAATTATCATTACATTTATTAAAATAGTAACAGTTGATACATAATAAACATAATACATAATTTGCAAATTCAGTTACTTCTCAGCCCATAATGCTAAAGGTTATTCTCTTGTAGGTGAATGCAGTGCAGTACCTCAGAATGGGTTTACCAAAAGAACATTATCTCACTTTTACATATTCAAAAAAGATTTGAAGGAAAGTTGTTCTCAAAAGACACTACAGGGCAAAGCAAGACAAAAAGAGATACTGCTTGTTAAGTATTTAAAACATGAAAAGGTAAAGAGCCATTAGCACGTATTAGTCCTTGTTGTCTACTCCCTGTTAGTGACTCACTCTGCAGATTCCATTGTTGTTCTGATATTACTGTGTGAAGCTCCGTTCAACAGATCTGCTGGCTTCCATGTTGTTACAGTAGTAGCATGCAACAAAAACAGGATGGTTTTATCAAAGTTAGAGCATCATTGTTTGGATGGCACCGTTGAATCCTGTCTTAGAGTTTCTATTGCTGAGATAAAACACCATGACCAAAAACAACTTGTGAAGGGAAAGATTTATATCAACTTATATTGCAGATTATCTCTGAAGAAAATCAGTATAGGAACTGAAGCGGGGCAGGAACACGGAGGCAGGAGCTGGTGCTGAGGTCACTGAGAAGAGCTGCTTATTGGATTGCTTCTCTTTGTTTGCTTAGTCTCCTTTTTATTTTATTTTTTTAAATAAAGAAAGCAAGCTATCTTTTCTTTTCATTGTACTACCAATCCAAGTTCCCACTCCCTCCCCTCCACCTATTTCCTTCATTTAACCTCATATACCAGCCCCTGTCCAGTCCAAACAGAGGATAATGCACATTGCTTTGGTGACGGTCCAAAGCCCTCCCTTCTACATCTAGGCTGAGCAAAGTATCCATCCAAAAAGAGTAAGTTCCCAAAACGCCAGTACAAGCAATAGGGATAAATCCTGGTTCCACTGCCAGTGGCCCCACAGTCGGCCCAACAATGCAACTGTCATCCACTTTCAGAGGAACTAGTTTGGACCTATGCTTGTTCTTTCTGAATCTAGCTGGAGTTGGTGAGCTCCCCATAGCTCAGGTAGACTGTTTGAGTGGGTGTCCCCATCATGGTCTTGAACTCTTTGCTCATTTTCTCACTCCTCCCACTCTTCAACTGGACTTTGAAAGCTCAGTCCAGTGCTCTGATACAGGGTCTCTGCCTCTGTTTCCATCAGTTGCTGGATGAAGTTTCTGTGGTGATATTTAAGATATTCATCAGTCTGACTACTGGGCAAGGGCAGTTTGGACACCCTCTCCTCTATTGCTTAGGGTCTTAGCTGGGGTCATCCTTGTGCATTCCTGGGAATTTCTCTAGAGTCAGGTTTCTTCCTAGCCCCATAATGGATCCCTCAATCACTATTTAGACTATAGTTCATGATCCTAGAAAAGCTAAGTAACAAGTTGAACCTTAAGAAAAACACATAAAGATCCACCTGGAAAGTCGAAATAGACAAAATCACCTGACAAAATTGAACATGGGGGTGGGGAGAGAAGGGAGGATGAAAGGGGAAAAGGAGGGGAAAAGGTAGGGGTGGGGAGGAGAACTTGAGGGAAAGGGATAGTCAAGATTGAGGAAGGACGGAGATAGCTTGACTGAAGCAGTCTGGTTTTCTATAGCAATCAGAACCAACTGCCCAGGGTGACAAGACTCACTGTCAATTGCCCTTCCACCCACACAACCATAAATTAAGAAAATGGATCATAGGATTGCCAGCAGTCTAATATGGTGGGGTGATATTCTCAACTGTGATTCACTTTTCCAAAATGACTCTAGCCTGGGTCAAAGTGACATAAAACTAGACAACACAACTTCCTTTACCTTAATGCCTGTGATTAAGCACAGATTCAGTCATTGCAAGAGTAGCAGTCACGATACAGTCCTATGACAATATACACTATTCAAATGTGAGTAAACAAATATATTTCAATTAATTTACATTGTACTAGTTTCATTTGTTGATAAATGTGACTAAAGCCAGAGACAATAGTGAAACCCATGTAATCTGATAACTCACTTTCACTGTGAAATTCACTGTTTTGGGTAGATATAAGGCAGACATCATAAATCTGGATTCATCTTCTCTAGCCTATGCCTATGAAAAGAAAAAGAGTGGTGTTCTCTATTTCTGAAGACTCAATGAACATTTTCAAGACTGTTGCTGTACAAAACAAAGATTCTTATTTTCACATTGTTTGCTTAAATTGCTGAAACTATCTATAGTTCTTCAGAAAAAATGCACCGATTATCTTTGAAATTTTCTTTAAAAATTATTTTTATATCACCGGTATATTATAATATCTTCCTTTTCTTTCGTCTCCCATAAGCACCTGTTTTTAATTGGTATTTTTTAACTACATAAGTTTAAAATATAGGATCTAATGATTGCCAAAAAATTTGTGCTGAAAAGCTGTTAGAAAACAAATGAACTAAATTGTTGTGAGTCATAGATCACTATGTAAACTGTTACTGATAGAACCGTATGTCTTGTACATTCTTGATTAAACAATAAATTCCTAGGTTACAAACTCCCCAAGGACCGTCCTTACTCATTTTCATACTGTATAAGATGATT
The DNA here is from genome assembly GCF_950005125.1 of Chionomys nivalis. Classification (NCBI taxonomy): domain Eukaryota; kingdom Metazoa; phylum Chordata; class Mammalia; order Rodentia; family Cricetidae; genus Chionomys; species Chionomys nivalis. Next base: position 13,166,229 of record NC_080100.1, on the reverse strand, counting down.
AATGCATTGCTAACATATAAAAGATGGCAGTCCACTTTGAATATAGCATATTATTCATCTCTTTTAGTGACCACATTGAGTTTCTATTGTAATTACATCATGTTTCAAAATGTTTCTTCAGCTTTTCAGATAGCTACGAAAAGAAGAAATAGTGAAAACATCCTTTTTCCCCCTGTTTCTTAAATTTCATCTCCCTTTTCTTTTTTACAAACAACTCTACTGAGCTGGGTGGTGGTGGCACATGCCTTTAATCCCAGCACTTGTGAGGCAGAAGCAGGAGGATCTCTGTGAGTTCGAGGCCAGCCTGGTCTACAAAAGCGAATTCCAGGACAGGCTCCAAAGCTACAGAGAAACCCAGTATCGAAAACCCCCCAAAAAAGAGAAAAAAAGAACTCTATCATTTATTTTTATAAAATAAAACTCCCTTTAACAGTAGAAGAATGTTAAAATGCTTTAGATTCCCACTGCAAGATGTATGGGGTGAGAAAGATAAAATTCTCTGTGGGTCTGAATATTTGGGGTCTAGAAAGAATTTTTGTCCTGTTGTTAGGCTGTCAACATTAAGCTTAGCTTTAAGGGCTCTTCTCTCACCTCCTGCTGGACAAAAGTCACTTCTGTTTAATGTCCCTTTGCACTGATAACAACACAGGCAATAGGGAGCTTGTTTATTTGGTTCACTGGAAGTTGAAACAATGCTGGATATAATGTTGTGTACACGAAACAGAATTTTCTTGGAATAGAAGTTAAATTCTTCAGTGTGATTTTTTTCATAGTGTTACAGAACTGAACTGTTCCCTTCCACTTCACAAAGGTTCCTTCTCCCTCACTCTGTGGGCTGCATTTTATTGTCTTTATATTGTAAATTTATTCCAAGGGCTCCACGGAAACTCTGGTGTAAGTACATAGAGACAAAACAATTTTCTTGGGCGTCAGAATTTTTCATCGCTATATCTAAGAATCATTAGCCTAATATCGAAAAGATAGTAAAGATGATTATTCTCAGAACAGCTATCATTCTCTTTGCACAGAGCTATCCCAGAGAAAATACAAGCAACTGCTTCAAGCAGTGTATTTCTCACTTTGCTAACTAAAGATTTCACTACCCTATTGCACTTACATTCATGTTACAAAAGCCTTCTGTATCCCCATCACCACCATTTCTTACTTCATAGTATTGCTTATTTGGAAATATTATACAACAGACTTTGATCAAATTCATCCCTCCCACTTCTCCCAGACCCACCACTACCTTCATTCCCATGAAATCTGCAAATCCCTCTCTTTCATTCTATCTCCTTCTCTCCT